>NC_045616.1:37262163-37543694 GCF_009829155.1 Mustela erminea | reverse complement strand
ATACATGTTTCTCTGAGTAACAAGTTAATTGTATAAAGTAGATTATAATATAGAAGGTGCTAATGACCATTACCTTACATTTGTGATTGGATCCGTTCTTTTAAAACTTAGTAATTTATGAAATACTGATACCACCTTCCATGTGGTAGAACCTTTATTGTAAGAGTTTCTTATACATTTCTGGTGAGGGCAGTGTGATCAGAAAATTGATATTTAATTTAAAAAAAAAATTTGTATATAATTTTTATGTTCTATATTGGAAAAATTATTGAGGTTTAAGATTAACATATATTTAGATTTTGTGAATGTTACTTGTGTAGTTTAAAATAAAGAGAATCTATTTTAAACTCATTATTCTATTAACATACATTATTTTGTAATGTATTACTTAAATATGTTATATTTTCACTAATATTCTTTAACTTTCATCTGTCATGGATAATGAGAATAAATTTAAAATCTACTACTGATATGTTTTTTTGTTTGCTTCACCATGTAATTTTTAATGGATGCTATTTTTGTGTTTTTAAGACTAAAGGATCTAATTCACAATGTATGCATGAATAAACACATTACTTTTTAAAGCTCCATTTTTCTAAATTATTGTTTTGTACTGAATTCCAGCATGATTGAGTAACTAGCGTTCAGGTAGTGCTCTTAATAATAAGCAAACAAAACTGAACAATATATATTAGGTAATGGATTTCAGGATTTGGATATCAAGCAATGCCAAGACCGTAATCCCTGAGAAAAGGGAAATTCATGACGTAGCTCCATAATTGCTCAATTCTCTGCCTTAGGACAATCTTCCAAACATAAAGAACTGTGCTGCACCCAACTACAGCACAGATGCCCAGTGAAGGGAGCTGTGCAGTGTGTGTGTGTGGTGGGTGTGTGTAGGGGAAAGCAACAGCTCTTGGGAAGACCCTTAGTAGTCTCTAGATAAAGTATAGGCTACACATTCCTAGGGCAATACTATATGGGGCATACCTGAGGGCAGCTTCTGTGGGTTTGAGAACAAACAGAAATACCAGAAATGAAGCAGTAGTAGAGACACTGGAGAAATAGTGCAGTTATTGTGTGGTGTCCATGTTTAATTCCTTGTCAACACCTAGGTAGAAAAGACAAGAAGAGTCATACCTTAGGAGTAATAGTATTATTAGTAATAGTAACAGTATTATGAGTAATAGTGGTACTATTCTACACCCCTCCAAACAAAGCCTAAAACCAACGTTTGCAGTTTGAATCCCACCAAGTTAGAGGGCTTAGAAAACTATACAAACTAATAAGACTTACTGTACAAACGCATAAAACCAAGACTACACACATTCAAATGTCATCATTGGCAATCAAACTGCAATAAATCTTCTGAAACAAAAATTAATTCTTTAGAGGAACACCATAAAATCAAGATTCTCTACAATATATTATTCATGATGTCCTATTATGAGACATGAAAACAAACAGGTAAATTTTGACACATAGATAAATAAAAGCCATTCAAAGAAGCTGAGTATAAGACCCAAATTTTAGATTCAGCAGGCAAAAATTCAAAAGTAGATATTATGGATATCCTCCAAGTATTAAAAGGATATATGTACAGGAGCGCCTGGGTAGCTCAGTAGGTTAAGCATCTATCTTCAGCTCAGGTCATGATCTTGAGGTCCTGGGATAAAGCCCCACATCTGGCTCCCTGCTCAGCAAGGAACCTGCTTCTCCCTCTCCCTTTGGTTCTCCCACTACTTGTGCTCTTTGTCTTGTCAAATAAATATATAAAATCTTTAAAACAAGTTAAAGGATATATGTACAAAAATTTAAAAGAAATCATAATTGTAAGGAATAATCAGAGAAACTCAGCAGAGACATGGAAACTATAAGGGAATAAAGTTAGAATTTATAGAAAAGTAAGATGTCTGAATTTTAAAATGTCATTGGACGACCTGAAAAAGCAGATTGGAAATAACAGAAAAAAAAAAAAAATCAGTAGACCATTAAAAAGTACTAATTTGAAGAAGAGCAAGTTTAAAAAAGTATAGATGAAAATGAAGGAGACTCAGGGAATCCCACAAAGATTACATTATTAGACCTGGGAAGAAAAACTGGATTTTTTTTTTCCAAATACAATTTTAAAAGATTATGAACACATAATTGCCAAAAGCACAATGAACTCAAAGGACAATAAACACAAAAAAGGTCATATTTAAGTACAATAGATTTTAACTGCTGAAAACTGAAGACAAAATTGGAAAACTTGAATGTAGTCAGAGATTAAAAACACTTTATATAAAGAGGAGTCGCAAAACAAAGAGGGCAGACTTCTCACTAGAAACAATGAAGAACAGAACAACAACAAAGAAACAATAAAGAACAAAAGATAATAAAATAGCATTTTTGAAATTCAAATGTAAGTCTATCAATATACAGTAAAAATTTTTCTTTACAAATAGAAGTGAAATAATGACATCTGCAGATAAAGAAAAGTTACAAAACTTGTCTTTAGCAAACCTGCTCCACAGGAAATACCAAAAGATTTCCTTCTGGTTGAAGGAAAATAACACTAGCTGACAACACTTATCTGTTGGGAAATGGGAAAACACAACAAATGTTTGCTGCTGGTCACCTGGGTGACTTAGTTGTTAAGTGGCTGTCTTCAGCTCAGGTCATGATCCCAGAGTCCTGGGATCGAGTACCCAGTGGGGCTCCCTGCTCAGCGGGAGCCTGCCTCTCCCTCTCCTCTGCCTGCCCCTCTGCCTGCTTCTGCCTACCTCTGCCTACTTGTGCTCTTTCTCTCTCTGTCAAATAAATAAATAAAATCTTTAAAAAAAAAAAAAAGAAATGTTTTCTGGGTGTATATGCAAAATACAATAATAATTTGAAGAATGTCAGGGAAAAGTAATACAATTTTATTTCTTAATTGCATCATTGGAATTGCATCATTAGGAATTTGTAAGATTGCATCATTGGAATTTGTAAGAGTAAACGATTTCTTGGTGTGAAGTAAGAAGTATAAAAATGTGAAGGGAGATGCATGAGTGTCATCTGTGATTTGTGAAATACGCCATGTGAAGTTACCATATTGAATTAAAATAGACTTAGATACATTAAGCATATTACTGTGAGCCTTAGGGAAATAAGTTATTGTAAAGAAGCCAACAAACTGGTATACTTTGGTAGCAGAATACTAAGTTTGAAAAATTCGACAGAGGGCAATTAGTATAAATATAAGCAATAAATACAAATTTGTATTTTCTTTGATTTACTAATTTAATGTAAAATATATTCACACATAGTCAAAACAACTTGTGTGCAAGATTGCTCATCAAGTATTACTTGTATGAGTAAATGTTCAAAAGTGATCTAAATGTTCTTCAGAAAAGGAGTGATGCAACATGTTGCTGTTCTCCTGTAAAGATCTGTGCAGCCACTGAAATAAGGTAATAGTTAAGTACTGATATAGACCAATATCAAAGATACATTGTGAAAAGAAAAAGTAAGTTTGGAATAGTGTTTATAACAGGATACCAGTTGTGTATAAGGAGAAACAGTATTTGTGTATACTTCATGTAAATGGTCATTCTGTAAGCATATTTAATGCCTTAAATATGTTTAAAAACATTAGCTTTTGCTGAAGATGTGAATTTCCTTAGAATTTATAAAAAATAAAAGAGTAAGATATGAAATATTTAAATCTTTTGAAAAATATGACTTTTTATATACTTTTACTTGGGCTATGCATTTTTCCTTACTTATTGAGTAATAATGCACATACTGTCTTTTGTGGTATTCTATTAGTTTTAGGTGAAAAAAGAGTAATATTGAAGATTTTACAAGTTTTTATAATATTATTAAACCACATTGAATAATGAATAATATGAATTTTAATTATAATATCATTTATGAGTAAATCTCATATCTAATCATTGTCATGGATGGGAAAGACCACATAAATAAGCATTTTCATGGCTAAAATGAGCAAAGGAGAAAAAAAATTAAAAAAACGCAAGTGAAAAAAAAAAGAAAACGCAAGTGACAAATAGTGTCTAAATAAAAATCAAAAGTGAAATGTAATTATAAAGTTGACAATTAAAATATAAAATCTGAACCACTCTTCATAATCTAAGGAGATTGACTTCCAAATTAACTCCCACTTAGAAGAAATTGGATGAGGTTAGAAGAAGGAGAATAAGAAAAGGAGAAGAAGAAGAAGAGAAGAAGAAGAAGAAGAAGAAGAAGAAGAAAGAAAAAAGAAAATTTTCAATAGGTGACTGACAACTATGCAAGTCTGTGGAGAGATGGCAAAAAAGGAATGTTTAGCAATATAATAAATTAGCTAGTTTTAATTACCTATCAAGTAAATGTATCAAGTATCTCTAGAGTAAAACATATAAAGGAGAAAAGTAAAAACTAAGCTCACAAAATGGTCTTTGAGTATCATTCAAAAGTAACAAAGAATTGAGGAAAGCTATCTCCCTTTTCAAATGTTTTGAAACAAGTGGTCAAAAGAGTAAGAAGAGGGCCGTGTGGGTGGCTGAGTGGGTTAAGTAGCCAACTCTTGATCTCAGCTCAGGTTATGATCTCAGGGTCATGAGCTCAGGGTCTGTGCTGGGCATGAAGTTTGCTTAAGACTCTCTCTTACCCTCTCCCTTTGCCCCTCGCCCCCCGAAAAGTAACAACAGCAGAAGCAATAAAAAACTACACACCCCAAATCTCTCTCTCTCTCTCTCTCTCACACACACACACACACACACACATACACAAACACACAGAGTGATATTTTAAAATGGTAACCCTGATAATCTACTTCAAAATAAATCCCAGGGGCTAACCAAGAGTTTTAAAACATTTCAAGGTAAAAACAGTACCATATGCATAGCATATCATTAAAATAATGCTATTAGGCTGGAGGCCTAAAAGGTCCCCAGTGTAATTCTCAGCTGTAGGAATAATTTGAGAAAAGAGGTTAGCAGATCTATTCATTCTTTTCTCTCAGTTATGTTGGTGCAGTATGGAATACAATAAATGACCTTTTAATTAGACCTAAGCCACTGGTAGAAAAATGTTATTATAAAACAACAGTTTCCTTTATAAATTTGTTTCCCAAAGTCATTTTTCTGTGGCTGTGACTACAGAATATATATATATATGTATAAATCAATATTTGTGTATATATATATATGTATAAATCAATCCCCACACTGAAGGTATTACCTGGTGACAGCCTCTCCTTTAAATTGTAGTTATAGTAGGTAATCCAGAGTTTCCCAAGATCAGCAGGAAAAAAAATAAAACATAGAAACTTTAAAAGTAAATTATTTGAATATAAAAATATAATTCTGAATAGAATTATTATGTTGGTGAAAACATATTATAAAAATACTATTTTCGGTATCTGAAAGATTTGAAACAACTCTCATTCTACTGTCTATTAGTATGTAGGTTTGGATATACACTTAACTAGATTTAGACCATCTAAGAGTCATTTTTATCTTCTCTAAAATGAAGATGATAGATATTACATGATTGTGATAGGAAATAAATGAAATACCTATAGCAGAACTTAAGTAACTTTAACAAAGCTCTGTATTAAAATTTCAAATTTTGTATCATGATCCTGATTTTAAATAAAAGATCAGGTAATAGTGTTTAATAATTCCTGATTTCTGAAACAAAAGGAAACATACAGATTTCAAAAAATTATTCCAGAAAGACATCAAAAGCATGGTGGGTAGATTAAATTTAAAACTTCCGTACCTGAGAGAGGAAAAACATTTTCTGTTCTTCATTATTTATTTAATGTGTTCTGAAATCACTTGGTAAAATCCACAACTGCAGTGCTTTGACCATCTGAGGTGCAGGAAGATGTATCATATATTTGATATATTTGTTAGCAGAAAGATACCTTAAAATATCTTGACACATTATTGGTATTGGCTTGAACCCATAACAATATATTTGAAAGAGAAAAATGTAAAGATCCAGTTCTTGCAGGGGAAAATAAAGTAAATTAAGAGAAAAACTTAGTGTATGAGAACTAGATACAATATATGTAAAATAAATATATTAAGATAGAATAAGTCAATGGTATTTAAATATTTTTCTTCTTTCATAAAACTATCAGAATATATCAAGCTGTAATAGCACAAGTATAGTTACCAAGAACTGCATAGCTCTTAGTATAGAGTCCTTTGAAAGCAAACAATGAGACAAAAACTTGAACAGAATGGGCAACTAGAGGACCTTTATTACTCTTTTGTCAGAACAAGTGGAGAATGAGATATTGATCCATCCACACCCATTACCACTGGTTATCTCAACTGAACTTCTGGGTTACAATAGCATGCAGCTAGATGGCCTTAAGCCTTTGAGAAAGCAGATCGAAGAGACCCTCCTACGTTCACTTAGTTTTGGGTATTGAAAAGGGGGGCCAGGGATTTCTGAACACAACTCCACCAAATCAAGAGGCTGAGGAAATATGGCTGCTGCATCACTAGTGTCTACTACACTTTGAAGAATTGAGAAGGGCCTTAAACAAGAAGCCTGAGACCTTAGGGAATCCATGAAGTCAATCCATTACAAAAGCAGTTCAATTCTAGGGACAAAATATCCCCTAATTCAAGGGTTAGCACTTTAAGACTCTCTATTGTCATACATTTTCATTGTCAACATACCTATCACCCAATCATGAAACTCTGACAAATTACTAATGGCCTATACTTTACATTCCAATATGAAACTGTACAGAGAGCTTATATTTAATAGCAGTAAGAATTTTTTTTGCATAAAATATAATGTATGGTTTAAAGTAGTAAAATTGTCTTATGAAAGATTTTAGACATTCTCAAGGAAAATGATATATTATATTTTTATTTAAATAGTCTTTTGAAATATCATTAAATTTACAAGTACTAATAAGTATCCTTAGAACTAAACAATAGAAAAACAAACACTTTAAGAATAAGTTCTCCTGGAGCACCTGGGTGACTCAGTTGACTAACTACCTTTGGCTCTGGTCATAATTCCAGAGTCCTGGTATTGAGTTCTGCATTAGGCTCCCGGGATCAGCCAGAAGCCTGGTTCTCTCTCTGACCCTCTCGCCTCTCATGCTGTTTCTCACTCTCTCTCTCTGTTTCTCAAATAAATAGATAAATAAAATCTTTAAAAATAAATAAAATAAAAATAAGTTCTTCTGAGGAGTTATTTGTACCATTAGTGTAATATATTTATTCATTCGTTTGAGTTTCCCATGTTATTTTCCCGTACTAATACAAGAATAAAAAGACTTACTGAGAAGCTTGTGTTACCAGATTAACCTTTGGTCTTGGCAATTAGAATTTTTCCACATAGTGTGCAAAAAATGAGTGTATATTTTGAGGTAAAAAATTAGTCCACAAAAGCTAATTTTGTAAAATAATATTTTCAAAATATGCATATGATCCACCTAGAACAAAATATGTATTAGTAGGAAATAATTTACAGCATGACAAAACTGATAATTTTCTAATAATGTATAATTTAAGAAGGTACAAATTGCCTCAGGAAGTAATCAAGCTCATTATTAGCATATACTTTGAATGTGTCACATATTCATTTACCTTGTTTGGGATAAAAATTCCCTAATTTTTATCATACTTGCACATGAACGTATAACCATTTTATGGAAAGGCAGAGTTATTGCTTATGAAAGTATATAAAGATATTTAAGAGCTTACGATTTGGTATGGCAGGATATATTTTTCTCATTCTAATGAGAATTGGGAAAGCTGAATGGTTCACACAGTAGGCAAAGCAATTCCATTTTTTTTTTCCAATGGCATAACAACCATATATTTAAATAAACTTTTGGTTTTCTTTGGAAAAATGTTTGTCTCAAATTATGAATCACTTTTCTTTCAATTCTTAACTTACCGCCTAGTAATTAATAATGTAAGAGCTCTATATGATTTCCTATGAACATTTTACTATGAAATAAATTATGCTATAGAAAAATATGTATTAGGTATTGTGAGAAGTTTCCATTTTTAGAACTATCAAATTAAGCACAAAATTTTTTATTTATGGACTAATACTATAAGAATTATCAAATAGCATAAATTGAGTTCTGAAAAATATTTTTAGACAAGGTTATCTCTGTTTTCTGAAACACTCTTGTAATCTTCTGTTCATTTTAATCCTTCAGAGTATTTTTCTCCATACCTCCTTATCGACAGCGAAGTCCATGCCAACCACAATATTTCTCTAGTCAGATTTCTAAAACTCTATGCTCATTTTTCTATTAGTTCTTAGGAAGTTTCTATTACTAGGATACTATTCACATGCTAAACACATTTAAAAACAAGTTTCAAATTCCTCTTCTTTATAAGACCTTACCAGATCACACCTAAAATTGTTAACTATGTAGTTGTTTCCACGTCCTTTGTTTTCATTATTAATGTATCTCATTTCAAACATCCAGAGGGATCCTTTTTTACTTGCACACTATTTTCAATTTATTGGGACTGAAATCTGAAATCACTGAAATCAACTTCCGTTTTCCCATATATAAAATGGGAAAGGTTGAAAATTATATTAGAATATACTAAAAAATATGCACATGTTATGCACCCTTCTATTAGGGAAGTAAATGCTAATACTTGTCTTGATAAAACGTAGTTATATAATTTATCCCAATTGTTTCATTAAACCAAAACTAGACAGACAATATATTACAAAGTAATGGAAGGTGTCATATAAATGCCAACCAGTCTTGTGAACTCCCTTAAGGGACACACTTCCATAGGAAGAACACAAGAACAGAACTTAAATCCTTCTGGGGGCTGTATTCAAGGGGAAAATTTCAAGTGTGGAAGCTACGATTGTGTTTAGAGAGAAAATCAGGGTAAACACATTTATTTATTTTCCATATTACGCTTTCTTTAAAGCTTCTATATCTATAGGCTCCTTAAATGTGTCTGACTGTTTTTTGTGTATATTTATTTACACTACAGATACACTAAGGTAAAGTTAGTATTGCTTGTGACTCTGAAAACAAATCATTCCTCATTTTGACAAGGTGGATGATTGCAAAGTTGAATAATTAACCTCTTCAATTGTCAGAAAATCATTTTATTGGCAAAATATAAGATTTCATTTATATCTAATTTTGTAAAGATTTATCAAATATTAAAACAAAACTATGTAAAATTAAATTAAATCAAATTATATCTCTTAGAAGACTCTGCCATTAGCCTCATCTTGAAAAATAGCAAAGATGTGGAATATCCATTTAATCCTTTTAGAAAAGCTTCATTTGCGTACATTTTCATAATTTTATTTCAGTGGTCCACGGGTATGTCCCTGAATCATGATATTTGAAACTGTGAAAAATTCCAGATGCTGTATTATGTACTCCATTTTTTCAGTCTCCCAAGATATTTAAAAGAAATACATCAAATTTTCAGTTTTAGTTTCACTGATGAATTAGAAACATGTAATGCACGAGCACTTTTTCTCTTGGGACTATTTAGCTTTTTATGATTCATTGTAAGATCTGCCTTAAAAGCCTTTTGACACAAGCATGATAAAAATATGAAGTTGAAATTACCATCTGTTGAAAGCCACTCATGGTCTTCTAACTATAAAGGAAGTTGATAATTTAACTGATTTTTTTCCCCTGACATCATTATTGTCTGGTTCAACAAACAGTGGACATATATTTATTGATTTAGATATATTATGGCATCAGTAATTCAGCTTTCCCAAATACAAATGCAATGCTGGAACTGAACCCAATCAAACCAGTGAATATAAAGGCAGAATGATCTACAAAAATTAACTTACCAATATTTATTCACAATTTCACATATTTTTAATAAAAATTCAGTAATATTTTGGAGCAGCATGAAAGGAAGGAAATTGATAATTTATAGAGTAGGATTAAACTACTTCATCAAGATAAAAAGCTTTTGCACAGCAAAGTAAACAGTCAATAAAACCAAAAGACAACTGATAGAGTGGGAAAAGATATTCACAAATGACATATTAGATAAAGGGCTAGTATCCAAAACTATAAAGAACTTGTCAAACTCAACACCCAAAGAACAAATAATCTAATCAAGAAATGGGCAGAAGACATGAACAGGCATTTCTGCAAAGAAGACATCCAAATGGCCAACAGACACATAAAAATGTGCTCAACATCGCTCGGCATCAGGGAAATACAAATTAAAACCACAGTGAGATACCACCTCACACCAGTCAGAATGCCCAAAATTAACAATCACAGATCTTGGCAAGGATGCAAAGAAAGGGGAATCCTCCTACCTTGTTAGTGGGAATGTAAGCTGGTGTAGCCACTCTGGAAAACAATATGGAGTTTCCTCAACAAGTTGAAAATAGAGCTACCCTACAACCCAGCAATCACACTACTGGGTATTTACCCTGAAAATACAAATGTAGTGATCCAAAGGGGCATGTGCACCCAAATGTTTTTAGCAGAAATGTCCACAATAGCCAAACTATGGAAAGAACCTAGATGTTCATCAACAGATGAATGGATAAGGAAGAAGTGGTATATATATACAATGGAATACTATGCAGCCATCAAAAGAAACAAAAGCTTGCCATTTGCAATGACATGGATAGAACTACAGGCTAAGCGAAATAAGTCAATCAGAGAGACAATTATCATAAGCTCTCTCTGATATGAGGAATTTGAAAGGCAGTTCCAGGGGTTATGGGGACAGAGGGAAAAAATGAAACAAGATGGGATCAGGAGGGAGACAAACCATAAGAGACTCTTAATCTCATGAAACAAACTGAGGGTTGCTGGAGGGTGGGGGGTAGGAATACGGTGGCTGGGTTATGGACATTGAGGAGGGTATATGCTATGGTGAGTGCTATGAAATGTATAACCTTAATGATTCACAGACCTGTACCCCTGGGGCAAATAATACATTATATGTTAATAAAAAATTAATTAATTAATTAATTAAAAATAAAAAAGAGTAGGATTAAACTTCAGAATTATAAAACACAAACACATGCATACATATTCTTTACATGTAATACATAGGAATACACTTAAGTCTTGTCTCATTTGTACTAATTCACCTTTTAGTTTGATTCTTATTTATTTATTTTTAAAATTAATTTGTTTCTAAAAAGGTATCTTAAGGATCTGCCTTTCTTTGAAAAAAAAAAAATAAACCTCTATGTCTTACTTTGCAATCAACCGTTATCTTACCTGCATGTAGTACAGACTTAAATGCTTTTTTTAAAAGATTTTATTTATTTATTAGACAGACAGAGATTACAAGTAGGTGGAGAGGCAGGCAGAGAGAGAGAGGAGGAAACAGGCTCCCTACTGAGCAGAGAGTCTGATGCGGATTCGATCCCAGGATCCTGAGATCATGACCTGAGCCGAAGGCAGAGACTTTAACCCACTGAGCCACCCAGGCACCCCTTAAATGCTGTAGAAGCTCTTCATATCAGTTTATATTGTTTATAGTTTTGAATTTAAACTTTATATACCCCCACATTTACGTTTAATGTTAATTTCAATAGAATCTTCACATTTTAATTTAAAATGAATATAAGTTTTAATTTTGTTTTTGTTTAGACATAGATTAATCACTTCCATTGCGTATGTATTTTTAAAAAAGGATTGGGATTTTAAATATATTTGTGCTAATTTGCTTTTTTTTTGATATTTAAAAAATACAAAAAAATTCTAGAGTAACAATGAGAAATATTCCAAGTTCTAGAAGTTGATTTATTTCAGTTTTTATTTATGTGTTTATTTCTCTTTTTACCAATTTATAATTTCAAAAAACTACCTAATTAATAACTGATTATCCAATAACTACCACTATAAAAATACAGTTGAATTCTCCTCTAATCATTCCATTTCACTCCTAAGATACAAAAAAAATAATTTTCTGGTATATATATTTTTAGCTTATTTTATTCTTTTGTACAAATCTATTTTATGAAGATCTTTTTTGGTGATTTACAAATTTATTTAACTGGCATCATGCAGAAGAAAAGAATTCTATAACATTTTACTCAAAATCACATTATATACTCCTTGAATTCATATATACTCCTTGAATATTATATACTCCTTGAATACATAATAAGATAGATATATACATATTATATACTCCTTGAATATATACTCCTTGAATAAGATAGATAATACATATTATATACTCCTTGAATACATAATAAGATAGATGTATCTAATTTATCCCTAATTATTATCTCAATGTTTGATGTCTTTTTACTCTTCTTTTCAAAATGATTTTAAAATAACAGAAAAAATATGTATTACTTCTTTGTAGGTTATAAAATCTTGCCCATTTTATGTGTCATTTTTGCATGAAATAGAAGCAATGGTGTTATTCATCTCAAGAAGACTGATCAGGAATGATCTACTTTTACATCAGAAATTAATATACATATTTATAAGAAAATGTATAGGATTTCTCTCTTTTTTAAAATTAATATGGGGTTTAAAACAATGTGCATATTATACAAATGGCCATGTTGAAAGGAATTACTAAGAAAAATATTGATGAAAATTAACACTTATTTGACAAAATCAAATATTTTTATTACTTGGGACTTTTTCTCTCCATGAGAAAAAGAAAGTCAGAGAAATACACATAAATTTCCCTAAAATACAGATTTGCAAACAGTTTTCTGTTTGCTATAAGTGAGGCCATCTCAAGCACTTCATATATTTACACAAAAGGAAAGCATAGGTCACTTTTTATAACTAAAATAAAAAATTAAGAAAAAAGGGTGATCTTTAAGAAATCTGACAAAAGGGATTCAAAGGCCTTCAAAAATGATCATAGAAAGTGTAAAAATACTTTTGGACTACGGGAAGAATTTCATATACAAACTATATTCAGTTAGACAAAAGAAGTAATATTTGTAAAGACTGTTTTATATAGCAACCTTCCTAAAATATGAAGAATAACTGACCAATGCAAAAATAAAGTAAGAGAAAAGCACCTCAGAACATAGGGATAAACAGTAGTTCCCATAACTCAGTCTTTCTCTGAAGACCTATTAGCTAGCTACTCATCATGACTGTGGCCTGAGGAAAAGATTTCTCATTAAACACATATCTAGGGGCTGACTGTACATAATACTTTCTAGAGACCTCAGAGGGTGGGTGCTAACTTTGTGCTCATCCTCTGTCATGTTCTGGAGGGAAGCTCTGCATTTGTCTGGTGCCTGGATTTTGCATCTGATGACTAGGGGACATCCCTTGATTGCTCGGCTCTGGTTGCCAGAGGGGCTTGTGTTCCTGGGCCCTACAGGACTGAAGCAATCATAGGGACAGTTCTTGGCAGGATACTACCCTGGGTAATCCACAAATACAGGATTCCCTTAGTTTTTCTGTGATGAAGTTCACTTTGCTTGTCCTGGAGCTTTGGTCTTAGGGGCAGGCTTCAGGTTTGGCACATATTTAGGGGAATGGAATTGCTCTAAAAAAATATAGGCAATGGGCACCACATTGGCTCTTTTCCTCTGCCTTGCTTCACCTTGCCAGTATTTCTGATAAAGGAGCTTATACACTTGTCTAGAGCCATGATTTTTCTAATTACCACCCAGGGGACACCTCCAGATCACCTGGCTGTGGTGCCCAATGAGGTTTATGCACGTGGTTCCTCAAGAATGTATATATATTTGCATACTCTTAAAAATTGTTGCCTGAGAACCTGTCTAGTCAGCCTAAATCTAGATGCCAAAGCCCTTTCTTTGGGGACACTGACAGATGTTGGCACATCTTCAAATACTGGGAACTACTGAAAATATAAAAGGCTGCTGAACAAACACAAAGATTTGAGAGACAAGAGCTGGGGCAGGGCTGACTGAAAAGGTCATCTCCTACACAAGGCCACTCCTTCGAGACTGGGGGAAGTTGTTGTTTCACCTGTTATATAGAAACCAACACAGAGTCAAGCAAAATGTAGAGACAGAGGAATCTATTCCAAATGAAAAAAAAAAAAAACCAAGATAAAATCTCAGGAAAAGACCCTTCATGAAACAGAGAATAGTAGCTTACCTGATAAAGAATTCAAAGTAATGGTCATAAAGACTCTCACTAAGCTGGGGAGAAGAACAGATGTATACAATGAACACTTCAATAAGAAATGAAAAATATAAGAAAGTGCCAAATAAAACTCACGGAGCTGAAGAATGCAATAAGTGAACTGAAAAAATGCACTAGAAGGATTCAGTAAGTGACTAGATAAAGAAGAAAAAAGTATCCATCAACTCAAAGACAAGACAGTGGAACTCACCCAATCAGAAAAGCAAAAAGAGAAAGGAAGAAAGAAAGAAAAAGGAAAAGAAAAGAAAAGAAAAAAAAAAGAAAAGAAAAGAAAAGAAAAGAGAGGAAGGAAGGTACCTTACGGGATTTTTTTTTTTTTTAAGATTTTATTTATTCATTTGACACAGAGAGATCACAAGCAGGCAGAGAGGCAGGCAGAGAGAGAGAGAGAGAGAGGGAAGCAGGCTCCCTGCTGAGCAGAGAGCCCGATGCGGGACTCAATCCCAGGACCCTGAGATCATGACCTGAGCCGAAGGCAGCGGCTTAACCCACTGAGCCACCCAGGCACCCCACCTTACGGGATTTTTAAGACTACATCAAGACAGAGAGAAAGGGGCAGGAATCTTATTTAAAGAAATAATGGTAGAAGACATCCTTAACTTGGGGAAGGAAACAGACATCTACAACCAGGAATCAAAGAAACATCCAAAAAAGATGAAACCAAAGAGACCCATATCAAGATACATTATTATTAAAGTATCAAAAGTTAAAGTTAATAAGAAAATATTAAAAGTAGCAAGATAAGAACAACTTGTTATGTAGTTTTTCAGAACAAAATCTGTAGCTAGAGGGGAAAGGCAAAATATAGTCAGGGCTGAAAGAAAAAATTCTGACCAAGAATACTTTACCTGGCAAAGTTATCGTTCAGAATTAAAGGAGATATAAAAAGTTTTCCAGATAAGCAAAATCTAAAGGAGTTTATTGCCACTAAACTGGCCTTACAAGGAATATTAAGGGGACTTCCTTAAGCTGAAAAGAAAGGATGCTAATTAGGAACAAGAACACATAAAATAAATCTCACTAGAAAAGTAAATATATAGTAAAGGTAGTAGACAGATGACACACAGCTACTATCAACTTAAAATAGAATAAACTTAAAAATGTTACAAACTGTTATATATATAAGTCTCATGGCAACCATAAAGCAAAACCTATAGTAAATACATAAAAGATAAACAGAAAGGAATATAAGCATACCACTAAAGGAAGTAATCAAACCGCAAAGGAAGAGAATAAGAAAAGAAGAAAGAAACATAGAGGAACTACAAAAGCAGTTAGCAAACAATCAGGAAAATGTCAATAAGTACATACCTATCATTAATTACTTTAAATGTATTTGGGCTAAATTGGGCTAAAATTACTTTAAATGTATTTGGGCTAAATTCTCTGATGAAAAGACAGAGTGGCTGAATGGATAAAAAAACAAGACTCATTTATGTGCTGCCTTTAAACCACACACTTTAGATGCAAGGATATACACAGACTGAAAATGAAGGGATGGAAAAAGATATTTCATAAAAATGGAAACCAAATGAAAGCTGAAATGGCTATACCTATATTAGACAAAACAAGCTTTAAAAGAAAACTGCAATAAAAGACTAACATGGGTATTACATGATGATAAAGGGTTAATCCAACAAGAGGATATAACATTTGTCATATAAACATATGAGTACCCAAATAAAGCAAATATTAAAAGACCTAATAAAGAAATGGACACCAATATAATAATAGGGGACTTTAGTAACTACTTACATCAATGAACAGATCATCCAGACAGAAATTCAGTAAGAAAACATCAGCCTTAAATGATATGTTAGACCATATGAACTTAACGATATTTATAGAACATTCCATCCAAAAACAAATAATACATATTCTTCTCAAGTGTTCATGAAACATTCTCCAAGACAGATCACATATTAGGCCACAAAACAAGCTGTAATAAATTTAGGAGGATTGAAATTATATCAAGCATCTTTTTCTAAGTACAATGATATAAAACTAGGAATTAATTATAAGAAGAAAACCGGACAATTCACAAATATGTGGAGATTAAACAACGCTACTGAATAACCAATGGGTCAAAGTAGAAATCAAAAGAGAAACAAAAATTACCTTGAGACAAGCAAAAACAGAAATATAACATACCAAAATTAACAGGATACAGCAAAAACTGTTCTAAAAAGTTTATAGTGATAAATGCCTATCTCATGAAACAACAAAAGTCTCAAACAACCTAACTTTATACCTCAAGGACCTAGAAAAACAGGAGCAAATGAAGCTTGAACTTTGTAGAAATTGAAATATATATATATATATATATATATATATGCAGAAATACATGAAATAGAGATTAAAAAGATAAGAGAAAAGATAAATGAAACTAAGAACTGTTCCTTTTTTTTTTAAATATTTGGGGGTGGAGGGCAGAGGGAGAGGGAGAGAGAATCCCAAGCCGCTATGCAGAGCACAGAGCCCAACACAGGACTTGCTCCCAGGTTGAGCCAAAATCAAGAGCTGGATGCTTAACCAACTGTGCCACCCACACACATCCTTGCTGGTTCTTTGAAAACACAAACAAAACTGACAAATTTTTAGCTGGACTCACCAAGAAAAGAGAGACTGGATGGCATCATAAATGGAAGAGGAGATGTTACAAGTGATACCACAGAAATACAAAGAATCCTAAGAGACTACTATGAATAGTATATGCAAATGAATTAGACAACCAGAAGAAATGGATAAATTCTAGAAACATACAAGCTATCTCTTAAAAAAAAAAAAAGGCTGAATCATGATGAAATCTGAACAGACTGATTACTAGCAAGGAGACTGGAATCAGTCATCAAAAATTTTCCATCAAAAAAAAAAAAAAAAAAGAAGTCAAAAGCCAGATGACTTCATGAGTGAATTTTATCAAATGTTCCAAGAAGAATTAATATGACTCCTTCTCAAACTCCTCTAAAATAAGGGGGAAGACAGGGAAACTCTTCAAAACACATTTTATAAGTCCTCCATTACCCTGATACAAATCAGACAAGGATACTACACACACAAAAACATTACAGGACAATATTCCTGATGAATATAAATGCAAAAATCCTCAGCAAAATATCAGCAAACCAAATTCAACAATACTTCAAAATGATCACACACCATGACCAAGTGTGATTTTTCCAGGGACTGAATACCTGCAAATTAATATGATATACCACATTTTTAAAATAAGATCATATGGTCATTTCAACAGATGCAGAAAAAAATTTTTTGAGAAAATTCAACATCCATTTATTATCGAAACTCTCAACAAAGCAGGTATAGTGGAAACTTAACGTAACAGAGGCCATATATGACAAACCCACAGCTAATATCATACTCCATGGTGAAAGGCATGAAGCTTTAAGATCAGGAACAAAACAATGATGTCTACTTTTACCACTTTTATTCAACATGATATTGGAAGTCTAAACAGAACAGCTAAGCAAGAAAATGAAATACAAGTTTTCTAAATTGGAAAGAAAACTTGTATTTCCCAACTAGATCTAAAACTATCATTTGTAGTGAGATAATATTATATAAAAAACTGTAAAGACTCTGTCCAAAAACTAGTAGAACTAAAAAAAGAATTCAGTAAAGTTGCAGGATACGGAATCAACACATAAAAATATGTTGCATTTCTTTACACTAATAGTGAAATATCAGGAAAAGAAATCAGGAAAACAATCCCATTTACAATTGCATCAAAAAGTAAAATACCTAATAATAAATTTAACCAAGGAGGTAAGAGATCTGTATATTGAAAACTAAAAACAAAGTAAAACAAAAAATACATTAATAAAAGAAATTGAAGACAGAAATAAATAAAAATATACTCCGTTCATGGACTGGAAAAATTAATATTGTTAAAATGTCTGTACTACCCAAAACAAGATAAAGATTCAACTGAATCCCTATCAAAATTCCAATGGCATTTTTCAAAGAAATAGAACAATTTTAAAATATATATGGAACTACAAAAGACCCCTAATAGCCAAAGCAATCTTGAAAAAGAACAAAGCCAGAAACATCACGCTCCCTGATTTCAAACTATATTATAAAGCTATAGTAATGAAAACAGTATGGTACTGGCATAAAAACAGACACAGATCAAAGTAACAGAATAGACAGTAGAGCAATAAATCTAAACATATATAATCAATTACTTCATGACAAAAGAGTAAAAAATAAACAATGGAGAAAGAGCAGTCTTTTCAATAAATGGTACTGGGAAAACTGGACAATCACAGACAAAACAAAACAAAACAAAAAACTCTGGTCCCCTATCTAACATCACACATAAAAATGAACTCAAAATGGATTAAAGACTTGAACCTAAGACCTTAACCATAAAACTCCCAAAACAAAGCATAGGTGGTAGGTGATAGTTTCCTTGATTGGTCTTGGCAATGATCTGACACCAAAAGCAAAAATAAACACACAATATTACATCAATCTGACAAGCTTCTGTACTGCAAAGGAAACCATCAACAAAGTGAAAAGGCAACTTACTGAATGGGAGAAAATAATTTCAAATCATTTATCTGATGAAAGCTAGTATATAGCCAAAATATACAAAGAAGTCATACAACTCAGTAGTAAATAAAACAATCTGATTAAAAAATGGGCAGATGATCTAAATACACATTCTTCCAAAGAAGACATACAAATCACCAATGGTAGGAGAAAAGGAACTGAACATAACTAATCATCAGGGTAATACAAAACAAAACCACGATGAGGTATCATCTCGCTTAGAATGACTACTATCAAAGATGAAAACATGCCAGCAAGGATGTGAAGAAAAGGGAACCCTTTTGCATTTTGGTGGGAGTATAAATTGGTGCAGCCATTATGGAAAACAGTATGGAATATCCTTAAAAATTTTAAATGGAATTACCATATGATACAGCAATTACATTACTGGATATTTATCTGATGGAAAGCAAAAACACTAATTTGAAATAATATGTGCATCCCTATGTTCATTTCAGTATTATTTATAATAGCCAAGATATGGAAACCACGCAAGTGTCCATTGATGGGTGAGTGGATAAAGAAAACACAATAGAATGTTATTTGGCATAATAAAGAATGAAATCTTATCATTTATTACAACTTGGGTGTATCTTGAGGGAATTAGGCTAAGAGGTGTAAATCAGAGAAAGACAAATAGCATATGATCTCTCTTATATGCGGAATCTCAGACAAAAATAAGAAAAAAAAAATTCCAAGCTCATAAAAATGGAGAACATATTGGTGGTTGCCTGAGGTTGGCCATAGCGGGTGGAAGAAATGGGTGAAATGTTTTTGTTTTGTTTTGTTTTAGTTTCAATAAATTGAATAAAGAAAATACGGGAAGGGCAAACCACCTGATCATGATGTCAATGTTACTTAAACAGTGTATTAATAACTTCAGATATGGCTTAAAAAGAAACACAATTCCTGTTGTGGTAGAATTAAGCAAAAGTCCTTAATGTGAACAGTCACATTCCAGTTCATGATGTGGCCTGAAGAGAAAGAGTATAAAACACTAATAAAACAGTTTTCAGAGCTTGCAAACATCAAGTGCAGATAAGAAGAAAAACTGAACTGTAGTATCAGAGAGCACACTTAGGTGTAATTATTGAGGTTATTGTTGAAACATAAAACAAAAACAACAATCAAAGCAAAACAAAACATCCAGCTGGAAACCTGATCAGTTCCTCGTAATTTCATTTTCCCATATGGGGAAGAGTAGAATTAAAAAATAAGACCATAATAAAACTATGCTGCAAAATGGTTTCCCTCATTATTGTTATATTACATTAGTAAAGAGCATAGGACATATTAGTATTTAAAAAAAAAATACAGACCAAATGACATAGGGAAGGACAACCCCTGTCATTTCTCATGCCCCACCCTCTGTCCATTCACCCTGGAGAATGCGTGGTTAGGAAAGTGAAAGGAGTGATTAATACCAATATTGTTGGACATCAAATTAATTGAAGAAGATTTAAGGATATAGTCCAAAATAGGGAAGAATTTAAATTCTCCTTTAGAGTAAATAAAGACAAGTAATTCAGGGCCAGATGGAGTGGTCTTATGTGAACCAGATCTCATATATAGACCATATGGGAATCCTCGGTAATTTGGCCACAAAGGTCTTATACTTTCATAGGACATTGAAGAGCAAAGTTAGCTAAATTGGGAAATGTAAAGCCTATTGGATGTGTGAGTGTGAGCCTTTGTGTGAGTCTGTGTGTAAATGGGTCAGTATGTCTTTCTTTCAACTTTTCTTCTCCCATATGGTCTAGATAAAATTATCAAACTCTTTACATAAAGAGCTTCATTTTAGGTTTTCATGTATGCTTCATGCATAGGAAATGCTAGTCAAGGCAGGAACCAGAAGAGGGAAAAGTAGAGCTGCTTCTGATCAAAGGCAGACATGAGGATGGGTGACAGGTAGCTTGTTGAGGATATAAAAATGCAGAGATATTAAGATGGATTCTCCTCACTTCTTTTTTTTTTTTTTTTTTTTAACATCCTGCCATCACCATACAGCTCAGAGTTACTGCAGATATAGGAACCAAGCTGGTCAAACTGCAGATAACAATAGCAGTACTTTTTTACTAGTTACTCAGAAGATGATACATATATAGAGGATACTTCATCTTCAGTAACTATATCAATTTTCTTGGGAATATGAAAGAAATTTAAGTTGAGTGGTTGTAAGTAAGCTGGATAATTAATAAAATATATGTTTTTGGAAACAGTACAATTTAGTACATGCTGTACTTAAACTTAAAGTAGTAAACTATGAAAGGCTGATGGCTTACCTATATAGGGACCCCAAGCAATCCATGTCAATGAGATACAAAGACTTGACTTCTATGGTGTTTTTATCATTTAAAGCATTCAAAAATGTTGTTATTCAATATATAAAAACAGATTGCTAGCATACCTTTAACAATATGCAAATGACCTCAAGTCAAAGAGTACACAGAAAATTTAAGAAATTCACAAAAAGGGGCACCTGGGTGGCTCAGTGGGTTAAGCCTCTGCCTTCAGCTCAGGTCATGATCCCAGGGTCCTGGGATCGAGCCCCACATCAGGCTCTCTGCGCTGCAGGGAGCCTGCTTCCTCCTCTCTCTCTGCCTGCCTCTCTGCCTACTTGTGATCTCTGTCAGATAAATAAGGAAAAAATCTTTAAAAATAAAAATTCACAAAAAAAAAATCTACTAGTGATTTGCAGATCTACTGGAATTTAAACACCATAGATCTTTTGGGAAAACTTCACTTTCAATAGTTCTCGAATCAAACTCTGTTCCTATTGTCATGGCAAACAAACTCTCTTACAATAAAGAGAGATGCCAGGTTATGAGGTATATATCAGGAAACTGAACAAATCTTTCCAAACGTGTGAAAGATCCTGCCAATCTGACATGATTTTAAACCAGATAATCCTTCCCATTTTTTAAAGCTCCACTTTGGAGATTTTCTTCTGAATTTTCAAAATATTTTGGCTAGTTTTAAGTGGATAATTGTTTTCATCTTTTGAATATGAATCCTTAAAATAGATATATTTTAATAAAACAATGTTTAGTAAATAAATAGATCAACTTAATAGTTATTGAGGTAAAAATAAGACAAATTCATGAAGTGTTGAGAACAGTTTCCTCCTTGAGTTCATAAATATGTTCTGAAAACAATTCTGCAAAATGTTTGGAAAATATTTTGAAAAATGGTAACATAAATGGGGCAAAGTAAATAGTCTTCCACCTCTTCAAAGGAAAACACTTAGTATGTTTTTATCACTCTAATGTTTCTTTCCTCAGAGGCTAGGGAATGAAAATACCTCATGAATGAGAATTCTGTTTTTTGTTTATTATTTTCCCTCCTCTTTTTAGTTATGGGCTTCAAGGGCCATTAGGCCTTTAAAACAGCTATACATTTGAAGATGGTTCCATTTTTTATTTTTAGTCTGTATCTAAGTCAGGCTCTATGTTACCTATTCTTAACTCCTTCCCCATGATGGTTCCCCCATCCACTCCAGGCAGTTTTTTTTTTTTTTAAAGATTTTATTTATTTATTTGGCAGAGAGAAATCACAAGTAGTCGGAGAGGCAGGCAGAGAGAGAGAGGGAAGCAGGCTCCCTGCTGAGCAGAGAGCCCGAGGCGGGACTCGATCCCAGGACCCTGAGATCATGACCTGAGCCGAAGGCAGCGGCTTAACCCACTGAGCCACCCAGGTGCCCCCAGGCAGTTTTTATCATAGTCTTCTCCCTAATTTCGGTAAATGTACCAGTTACAGGACATCGCATGGTTTATAATGTTTTACGTATCTCTTTTCTTTATGGATGAGATTACTCTAGGGACATAAGGAATAACTTATTCAACTTTTTATTCCAAGATCTTCCCTTATGATGAATAGAGAGTAGATATTCTTACTTTGGGGAGAGGTTTTGAATTTACTTCAATTATAATGGAACAGACGGAAATGAGATTATCAAGCATATGGTAAAAGGAAAAGCAGGGAGGATTTTCTTCACAGAAAATTCTCTTCACAGAAAAATAAATTTAAAATAACTAAGTCTTTATAGCTTAAAGTCACAAAGTAAAAAAAAGAAGAAAATATAAAAATCTCTCTATGAAATGATTGAAAAATATCTTCTTGGTAAATGAAGAAAACAGGAAATCAAAAGGAAAAAAATGCCCTGAAAACCAATGTCAGTTTATAAATCATTCAATCATTCTGTCAAACTACTTTGACATTTGTAAATTTGAGCACAATAGCACAGTTGGAAATGAGAGAAGCAAATTATGTAGAAATGTGTACACTGTGAGGAAAATATCAGTGAGTTGAAACTAAGAGGTTTATTTCAAAGAAGTTGGTCATGTAGCCGGTATAGTTTAGAAAAGAGACTCAATTGTTACCTTGCCAAATAGGCTCAAAGAACTTCTATTATTTGCAAAAATAAAAGTGTTTTTCTAAACTGGATATCAATTGTGTGCTAGACAAGCGTGGATGAATGTTTGAAGTTTTTGATTGGGGAAAGAATGAAAGAAGAGATGGAAAGTAGCTTGTGTTTTATTACTGTGATTTGTAGATGGTAAAGAAACATAAAAATGTGAAGTATCATTTCAGAAGGTTTATTCTAAAGGATTTTTAAATTCACGTTGTCAAGAACAGAGACAGCAATGGAAGTGGTGGAGTTTGGGTGAGTTCAATCTGGAATTCTGCTTGTTCTTTTCAATAAAATGATTGGTTTATCAAAATCAGGATAAAAAGTAGCTCATTGAAGACAAATGTCCAGGGAATCTCTATAGTATTTATGGGACATACTGGAAATTTAATGAATGGAAGGGGTTTGATTATTATATATTTATATTGCATAAAAATGTAAAAATACTGTTAAGTACATGAAGAAAAAAATGCCAGAGAAGAGAATAAGGAATCAATACCGACAAAAAGAAGACACATAAATAAACTAAAGAAGATATAAACTAAATAAAATTAAAAATGCAAATATTTTAAAAAAAGAATTCCAAGAAGATAACAACTTTGTTACACCTGGTTTATTTTCACTTCCAAATTCTGGGTTATCTCTCCAAAGGCAATTAGAGTCTGAGTCCGACACACAAGTGAAATCTCTAATTCTGCTAGAAACCTGAAGAAGAAAGATGGTGCATATTATTTTCCTCTGGCACATGAGAGCTTGTGATCCCATGGCTGACAATCCTGTGTTGAGCATCAGAATAAAGTGGACCTTGGCTCAAATCTGGCCGAGATTCATATACTCCCCAGGAGAAGGGTGCAATGATTGTTCATGAAGGTTCCTGAACACCCTCAGCTGAAGTAGAATCAGAGATGGGTTGAACCCTTTCCAAACATCTCACTAGAAAAATATGAAGCACAGCAGACTTTTGCTCTGAAAGGAAACTGCCATCCCACCAAATACAAGAATGAATTCCTCTTTGAGATGTCTGCAGTGATAGTGCTCATAGTCCCACATGGGATGATGACATTATGTGGAAGATTTAAATAATCTATGACTTGGAGTTAAAAGTATTCACAGCAATTGACTTAGAAAATGAAGAATTTATAGTTATACCTGAAACTATATTGCAAAAATTGTTATATATAAAAGAGTGATAGTTGGTAATATCTTTATATACAGTTATTAAAATGTTCTTTTAGTGTTTATAAAATTAAAACAAATCTAGTGAATGGGAGCATCGTGTTGTAATTTTATGAGTAGTGTTTTATTCTTTTCTAGAGTACTTAAAATCATGGTGGGTCTTACAATTAATAATACAATAAAATGTAACAAACTGTTAGATAATGAGATAGTATGGGGATGCATTGCCTAAGTGGTTCATAAAGATTTTTGAAACAGAAAAATAACAATGTGAGGAAAATCCTAATAATGTGTTGGAAGTAAAGTTCTTATATATATTAGAAACTGCAGGAAATTATATGTGTAAAGGAAAAGGAAAGAATTCCAAACACATCATTTTCTAATTGTGGGACAGAAAATAGTCTGGGATTTTTTTTTTTTTTAAGATTTTATTTATTTGTCAGAGAGAGAGAGGGAAAGAGCGAGCACAGGCAAACAGAATGGCAGGCAGAGACAGAGGCTCCTGCCAAGCAAGGAGCCCGATGTGGGACTCGATCCCAGGACGCTGGGATCATGACCTGAGCCGAAGGCTTAACCAACTGAGCCACCCAGGCGTCCCTAGTCTGGGATTTTAAGTATCCAAGTGTCTTATTATATTTGAGAGAGGGGGATAAAAGAGGTAGACCAGAGCAACTTAAGTGAGATAAAATATTTCTATTTTTTTTTTTTTATTTGACAGAGAGAGAGAAATCACAAGTAAGCAGAGAGGCAGGCAGAGAGAGAGATGGGGGAGGAAGCAGGCTCCCTGTGGAGCAGAGAGCCGGATGCGGGGCCCGATCCCAGGACCCTGGGATCATGACCTGAGCCGAAGGCAGAGGCTTTAACCCATTGAGCCACCCAGGTGCCCAATATTTCTCATTTTTATACAATTTTTTTTTTCTCATGAGTTCTGAAGAAAGGGAGACAATCATTAACTAAATGTATAAATACAATAGGTGACCCAAGGTAAGTTTAGGATTAAGGTACAAAAATGGAATTTTGTTCACACTAACAAAAGTAAACAATGAGAAGTGATGAAATAACTTTAAATAAGTAATAAGTGGGAAGAAACAGTGCAAGAATGAAGTCAATCATTTTAATTGCTGTAACACATAAGAGTAGTATGCTTTCTTTAAAGACAGCATGAGTCAGGTTAGACTAAAAACATGCATTCCCACAAGTATGTAAAAGTCCCAATTCTCACTCTCCCATTTGCCTAGAAATACCAATATAATTGACTTGATATTTGTTCCTCCAGAAACTATTTATATATATTCAAGTATAAGTATAGATATTTTAGAAGGAATATTTTTGTTCAAAGTGGAGAGCATTCTGGATTCTTTCCCAAATTTGTTTCTCTCAAAAATAAATACATTATTTTTTTACAATACATGTAGATTCACCCAATTTTTATATTACTACATTACATGGATTATAGATCAATTATTTAATCAATACCCTATTTTTTTAATACCGTATTTTTTAACGTTTACTATGAAGATGCCTCTCAGCTCTCCTACTGCAGGAAGCATAAGTGACTCAAGGTCCTGGCTACTGCACTCAGAAATCCATTGCTTATTTTTACCAAGATTATGCTTCCCATGGACCGCTCCCAAACAGTAATTTTGTGTGGTAAGAAGACTAAGGCAGGCTAATTTCTGGAGGACACAGGAATCTTCTGATGTGCAACTTTAATGGCTTGAGTTCTCCTTGACAGTTTTGCTGAATGTTTCTCAGATTTGCATTACAGTCTACAGTGATTCCACATGAACCTTCCTTTCTTCCTTTTCCTTCCACTCTAAGTCAAACTTAGCATCTGACAACTCTCTCAGCCTCAAATGACTTCTTCCATTTTTCCTCATGAGAAGTTTTCCTAATAAATTTCTTGAACATTTATTCTCATTGCGGTGTCCACTCCCCAGAAGACTCAAACCAATACATTTAATATTTTTCAGCTACTTGTTAATATACACAAAGCACATGTGCATGGAAAAAATCTGCATATTTTTAAGAAATTGCGTCTTAAGGTTTACCATGTTTTCATCAATTATGTTCAGATCTCTTACACCCAGGTAGAGTTGGATTAGATGTGACAGAAAGTTTGATTGCCCTTATTCAACACGGCTCATTAAAACTATGTTTGTTTTTAAGAGTTGTTTGTTTTCCATCTCCCAAAGCTATGCCGGTTAACATGATTTATTGATACAGAGAACAAGAGTATTCTTTATTAATTATATTCTAAACAATAACACTTCCTCAGCAGTTTACTTAGTGGTAGTACTAGCCTAATGGGAAAAAAAATACTAGATCTAACTAATTGTCTTCTTTTCATTTCAATCATTTTCTCCTTCCTTAATCACAAATCACAAAACTTTGTTGATATTTTGCTTTGAATCTCAAATATTTTCACATTTTCCCTATGTGAATTTATGAAAGAATTAAAGTGCTATTCAACTAGTAAAATATTACTTAGTATAAAATCTCATTTTTGTCATACTTAGAACAAAATCAAAGTCATTTGAGTAAATGAGCTTCATGAAATGATTTACAGCTCATACTAAAAGGTCTATAGGATGTCATTACAAGTCAGACTAGTGATTGTCACAGATATTAAAAGAAAACTTGAACACTGTAAAGCCAAACTGTCACATTGTAGTATCGGAGATTGCTATGGAAAGAATTAACAGAATGAAAAATTGTTGCCAATTATACTTCATTTATGTGAGTATTAGTCTTCATTTAACCCAAGGATCTCCCTGTTGACTTTTCATTCTGACAAAGACAAGGTATCAGTGTTCTTTAAGCAATTACAATTTATTTAAATATGTAGTGAATAAGATTTTTATAACATACTATGTAATTTAGCATTTAATGAACCAGTTTTTAGCAAGTAAAATTTTTATTAATCAAACTAAGCAAAATTTCTTAATAGTCAAATGATTAAATGAATAAATATGTAAACAGATTTAGTCTAGACTAGAAAAGAAAATTTCATGATCTGTTTTCAAGCTGCCCTGGGGCATAGGTAGGAAAATGAAATCTAGCTTACAAGACACAACATGCCAATAAACATCATATGAGTGAGCCAGATAGATAGGAAAAGTGATCCTTGTTTATTCTTTTGTTATTCACCAGTTTACTAAACAAATTCATGATTTGTATCTAATGGTCCCAGCTTACTTTTAGCTTGATTTTTGGATAATATATTCTTCTTTAAATTAGTTGCTGTATCTATAACACAAAACCTCTAATGAAATCAGTCTTTTCTTTTAAATTGCTAGCAAGAATCATAACATACTAAGTCTAGTGCTCCTATACTTGAATAAGTAAAAATTCCTATGACTTAGCTTAATAAAAATACGTAAAATTGGACTACATTAAAATTGAAAACTTCTGTCCATTAAGGGACAAAATCAAGAGTGAAAGGCAATCCATGGAATGGGAAACTTCTTGGGAACTTCTTCCAAATCAGGTATCTGACAAAATTAATATAAAGACTATAAAAAGAACACCCACAATTCAAGAACAACAGCAAACAAAAAAACAAGACAAACAAAAAAGAACAACAGCAAACAACCTGGCTGAAAAATGGGCAAAAGACTTGAATAGACATTTCTTCAAAGAAAATAAAAATAGGGTTAAAATGCACACTAAAAGCTTCAGCATCACTAATCATTAGAAAATGCAAAAGGATGTTACCTCATCCCATTATGATAGTTAGTAGGCAAAACAAAACAAAACACCAGAAACAACAACAACAAAAAAATGAAAATCACAAGAATTGATTAAGAGGTGAAAAAATTAGAACTCTATGCACTGTTGGTGGGTATATAAAATCGGGCAGCTATATGGAAAACAGTATGATTCTACCTCAAAATGACTAAACGATAATTATCATATGATCCAGGAATTCCACTTCTAAATAGATAACCCCCAAAACTGAAAGCAGCAATTGCTAGCAATTATTTACAATAGTCAAAAGGTAGAAGCTACTTAAGTATCCATTCATGGATTAATGGATAAGCAAAGTGTGATCCAAACACACAATGGAATATTATTCAGATTCAAAAAGAAAGCAAATTTTGCCATAGGCTTTCTGACACATGGTACAACATAGATGAGCCTTGGGAACATTATGCGAAATGAGAACAAGCCAGTTGCCCTACACAAAGATTCTACTTGGTATCTTTGATACCTAGATGCAGGTACTAAGAGTAGTCAAATCCATAGAGACAGAAAGGTGAATTTGGATTAGTGGCTGGGGAGAAAGGGGAAATAGAGAGTTGTTTAATGAGGGTAAAGTTTTAGTTTTATAAGATGAATAGCATTCTGGAGATAGATTATACAACACAGGAATATACCTTGCACTGCTGAACAGTAACTTAATAATTAAAATGGTAAATTTTATGTTATGTGTATTTTATTACAATCACGACTTTCAAATTTTCACTGAATATTTTCTATGTAGTCAATAAGAAAAGTGGCAAATAAGCAGGGAAAGATTATTTTCTTAATTGTAATAGCTATACAAAAACATTCAATATATTTCTTAACACATAGAAAGGACTAAAAATAGTAACTGGTCTTAGTTTTTCAGTAGACATGAAAATGTATACATGTATTAAGTTTCTCTTCAGTTAATGACTTAAAATGAACAGGTGTTAATTTTTCAGCAGGAACACAAAAATGGTATTTTAAAAGGCTTTTTATTTTATAATACAATAAAATTTTACCTAGGATGGCAACTGTTAAAAGGGATTTAGATCATAAGAGCTTCCTCAAAGCTCAGTTATTTCTACTTTCTTCTCCCTCAGTGTCTGAGGCTTAACTCCTTCAAGTGTTTACACTAGCCCAGGCAGTCTCCTTCCTCACAGAATGGTATACCTAAATTCCTTCAACTGTACAGAATACATGAATGATGCAGCTAAAGATAGGGACAAGTAAACCAAAGTGAAGAGTAAATGAAATTCATGACAGCCTGAAATAAAGCTTACTGAAGGACTTGGTAAAAATCTCATTTGAAAGATTAGTAACCTGTGACCAAGGTGGTAATGTGATTTGCCTCAAACAGCACAACTAATTGGAAGGAAATCAGGTAGAAGAACTAGGAATTTCAGTTTCCTTCTTTTACCATAATAAAGTCAATTCACATGGACCCTAATTCAGGTAATTATTCTCTAACTCCTAATTCTAATTATATACATGAAGCTGGAAATCCAAGATAATTTTATCTTTCACTTCTACGTGTTGGATATTTGGATCTTCCCAGTTTGGCTTTAAGGTCATTTTGCTTCCCATTGATAGTAAAAGTATTTTAACATGAATTTTTAGTTTATTTAGAAAGCATTTTCTCAGTTAAGTCAAATTAAATCTCTTTAATTTATAGACACATAAACAGCACAGAAAGAACAATTCCCTTTTTGTTCAATTTTCCGTTTCTTACTACTGTCTTTACTTAATAAGGACAATTTTTATTAAAATTTTACAATAAAATTTTTATTATAAATTTTACAGTGAAGATCTCTCACTGTTCAGAGACAACTATTTCAAATTTCAGTAATTAGAATTACTGACAAGAATCATGGTCATTTTTTTTTTAAAGATTTTATTTATTTATTTGTTTGAGAGAGAGAGAGAGAAAGCACAAGCAGGCAGACTGGCAGGCAGAGGCAGAGAGAGAAGCTGGCTCCCCGCTGAGCAAGGAGCCCAATTCGAGACTCGATTCCAGGACCCTGGGATCATGACCTGAGCTGAAGGCAGCAGCTTAACTGACTGAGCCACCCAGGCGTCCCCACGGTCATTATTTCTACCAATATTTCCATTTCAAATTTTGCAGCTTTTAAAGTTACCAAAAAAACATGATCTTTTTTGTAATTTGGACAGCTGTTCCTGGGCTTTGATTACCAGTACAAAATCATGCGAACTGGGATTCCTGGGAGAGTCAATCTGTTAAGGGTACCACTCTTGCCTTTGGCTTGGGCCCTGACCTCAGGGTTGTGGCATCAAGCCCTGTGTTAGGTCCGTGTTTGGCTCTGAGTCTGCTTGGGTTTCTCTCTTTCCCTCTCCCTCTGCCCCTCCTCCCACTCCCACTATCTTTCCCTAAAATAAATAGATCTCTTAAAAAAAATCTGTGAATTAAGTAAAATATGAATGCAATGCATGTATTGCTTTCCTAATTTGCAAAAAGTGTGAGCAATTTCTCCTAGAACCCTAGACTTGCTCTAATGAACAAAATACTTCCAAATACTCTGCCTCTAAGCAATAATAAAGAGAAAATTACCTGGTCACACAAACAGGTTCAAAATTTCCTGCTTTCATCCACAACTCAAGAATTCTCTTTCAGGGGATATTTTACCAACATCTGAGTACCACCTAAGGCAAGATGTGTAGTGAGGATATTGCCTGTTAATAGTTAAGACTACATGTGAGGGGTGTTTGATGCTCCTTTTATAAAGATTTCAGGCTGATCACGTGGCCAAGTTCTCTACGTCATTTCAGTGAAATTGCAAACACTTGGAGAGCAGGAAGCCCGCAGAAGCAATGACCCAGAAAGGTGGTTTAATAGGATATACTGCTTTTTGGTGGAGCTGCTTTGACCTGAAACTGAGAAGTAGTAGTGCCTATAACTTTGAATGCGCTATGGAGGTGGAAAGTGATAAAGAAAAAAGGATATCGGGTCAGCCCTCACTGTAAAAAATGACTTCCACTGGGGAAAAACACTGTCATCAGTACTGACAACAGAAAAATATTTATTAAATCCACTGGTTTAAGTTTAAGTGTAATTCTAAAGTCAGTAGAATGATTTTGAACAACTCTGTTTCCTGGAAAGAAAAAAAATAAGTATCAGTTCACTCCCTTTGGAGAAATTTGAAAGAGATAGTAGCTACTCCATCATGTCCAATCATAGCAAATATCTAGATGGCAAAATTGAAGTCAACTAATATTTGATATTAATTGCAGCATAAGTAACTAATATGTAAAGATTTTAATGCAATAAAGTTATATTTTAAATGGGATATCTAGCTTATTTCTGTTTGAATTCTACAAGATGCTCCCTGCTTCTACCATTTTAAAATACAAGCATAATTGTTATGGTTTGAATGGTCTGTGCTCCGCCCCCACCTCCCCACCCCCATTCATGTGGTGAAATCCTAATCTCTAAAATGATGGTATGAAGAGGTGGGGATCTTTGGGAGGAGCTTAGTCCCTAAGGGTAGAGCCCTCATGCCCTTATAAGTTCCACAGAGCTCCCCAGCCCCTTCCACCACCTGAGTATAAAGCAAGAAAGAGCCAGCTATGTGAACCAGGAGGAGAATCCTCACCAAAACACAACCATCTTGGCTCCTTCATCTTAGACTTCCCTGTTTCCAGGGGATGAGAAAAAAACTTTCGTTATATATAATCTATCCAGTCTGTGGTATTTTGTTGTAACAGCTCCAAGAGTCTAAAGAGACTAAGACTAATTAAATGAAGAAAGCCTTAAAGGTAGCAATCAATAAAGTAATGAAATGAGATTTCAATGTGAAACTTAAGAAATTTAAGACAAAAGAGAGAGAGAACATGCGCATGAGAGAGAATAGAGGACTCCACCCTGGCTACACATTTAATTCTGAGAAGAGCTGCATCTCTGAATATTAAAACTGATATGCTGGAATTTAAACATAAGCATGCACAATGGAAGAGTTGGCAGGCCAAGAAAGATTAAAAAAATCTTTTGTATTAGATGTTCCTGTGACAGGATATGAGCATTTTATCAAAAGCAAGAAAAAAAAATCATTTTTTCATTCCTCCATAGTGAATTGAGCTGAATTTCTAAACCACAAGACTGTACACATTCACAGGGAGATAATTTATCCAGTGCGATTGACTAAACAATCCACCAGATATCTCATATATGTAACCTCCGAAGAGAAACCAGAAAGCATTTGTATTAGTTTGCTGGGCTGCCAAAACAAAGTACCACAGCCTGGTGGCTTCAACAGTGGAAATTTTTCTTAAAATTCTGGAGTCTAGAAGTCTGAGATCCAGGTGTACCAGGCTTTGTTTCTTCCAAGCCCTCTCTCTTTGGCTTTGTAGATGGTGGCCTTCTCTGTCTTCACATAGTCTTTCTTCTCTTTGTGCCTGTATCGTAGTCTCTTCTTATAAGGACAAGAGTCATTTTGGATTAGAGTATACCATAGTGGATTCATTTTTACCTAGTTTTTTCTTTAAGGACCTTATCTCCACATATAGCCACATTCTGAGCAACAGAGTTCTCCTAACTCTCCAATGAGAATTTGGGAGGGGCGTAATTCAGCCCACTATATCATTATTCAGCTCTGTTAGAAAGGACTGCACACAAGACCTGCTGATCTTTTCCCCTCTTTTTACCCTTGCTTCTTCACAGTGGCATACAACATGTAACACAACACCCAATATCCAAATGGTTACTTAGGGAGTCAGGAGTTCTCAGTTACACTGGGAAGCATATAATGTGGTATATACACACATTATATCAGAGTAATTTGAAGATCTGAACAAAGCTTACCATGTTAATCTTGAAAATATTAAAAAGAAAGTGTGTGGCTTAATGCATATATAAGAATTAATATCTTTAGGGCGCCTGGGTGGCTCAGTGAGTTAAGCTTCTGCCTTCAGCTCAGGTCATGAGCCCAGGGTCCTGGGATCGAGCCCTGCATCGGGCTCTCTGTTCAGCAGGGAGCCTGCTTCCTCCTCTCTGTCTGCCTGTCTCTCTGCCTGTTGTGATCTCTCTCTGTGTCAGATGAATAAAATCTTTAAAAAAAAAAAAAAAAGAATATCTTTAAAGGTAAAAATAAGGGGGGAGGAGTCAAGATGGTGGAGAAGTAGCAGGCTGAGACTGCTTCAGCTAGCCGGAGATCAGCTAGATAGCTTATCTAAAGATTGCAAACACCTGAAAATCCATCGGCAGATCGAAGAGAAGAAGAGCAGCAATTCTGGAAACAGAAAAACAACCACTTTCTGAAAGGTAGGACCGGCGGAGAAGTGAATCCAAAGCGACGGGAAGATAGACCCCGGGGGGAGGGGCCGGCTCCCGGCAAGCGGCGGAGCAACGGCGCACAAAATCAGGACTTTTAAAAGTCTGTTCCGCTGAGGGACATCGCTCCAGAGGCTAAACCGGGGCGAAGCCCACGCGGGTTCAGCGTGGCCTCAGGTCCCGCAGGGTCACAGAAGGATCAGGGGTGTCTGAGTGTCGCAGAACTTGCGGGTATTGGAACGGGAAAGCCGGCTACAGAGACAGAGCCGACAGTAAGCTCACAGCTCGGTGTTACCTTGAACTGGTCGCAGGCTCAGAGAGCTCGGAGCCCGGCCGGAGGTCAGGCAGACGGGAGTAACTGGGCACTGTTCTCTGAGGGCGCACTGAGGAGTGCGGCCCTGGGCTCTCGGCTCCTCCGGGCCGGAGACCAGGAGGCCGCCATTTGTATTCCCGTCCTCCAGAACTCTACGGAAAGCGCTCAGGGAACAAAAGCTCCTGAAAGCAAACCCGAGCGGATTACTCACCCCGGCCCCGGGTAAGGGCGGTGTAATTCCGCCTGGGGCAAAGACACTTGAGAATCACTACAACAGGCCCCTCCCCCAGAAGATCAACAAGAAATCCAGCCGAGACCAAGTTCACCTACCAAGGAGTGCGGTTTCAATACCAAGGAGAGCAGCAGAATTCCAGAGGAGGAGAAAGCCAAGCACGGAACTCATGGCTTTTTCCCTGTGATTTTTTTTTAGTCTTGCAGTTAATTTAATTTTTTTCTTTTTCATTTTTTTTTTTTTTTCTCGCCTTCGGGTAAAATTTTTTTTTTTTTTAACTGTTACCTTTTTTGTTTTTAACGATTTTTTACTAGTTTATCTAATATATATATTTTTTCTTTTTTACATTTTTCTTAGGTGTTTTCCTTTTTTTTTTAATTCTTTTCTTTTCTTTTTTCTTTTTTTTTTTTTTTCTTTTTTCTTTTTTTTTCTTTCTTCCTTTTTGAACCTCTTTTTATCCCCTTTCTCCCCCCTCACGATTTTGGATCTCTTCTAATTTGGTTAAAGCATTTTTTCCTGGGGTTGTTGCCACCCTTTTAGTATTTTACTTGCCCCTTCATATACTCTTATCTGGACAAAATGACAAGACGGAAAAATTCAACACAAAAAAAAGAACAAGAGGCAGTACCGAAGGCTAGGGACCTAATCAATACAGAAATTGGTAATATGTCAGATCTAGAGTTCAGAATGACAATTCTCAAGGTTCTAGCCGGGCTCGAAAAAGGCATGGAAGATATTAGAGAAACCCTCTCGAGAGATATAAAAGCCCTTTCTGGAGAAATAAAAGAACTAAAATCTAACCAAGTTGAAATAAAAAAAGCTATTAATGAAGTGCAATCAAAAATGGAGGCTCTCACTGCTAGGATAAATGAGGCAGAAGAAAGAATTAATGATATAGAAGACCAAATGACAGAGAATAAAGAAGCTGAGCAAAAGAGGGACAAACAGCTACTGGACCACGAGGGGAGAATTCGAGAGATAAGTGACACCATAAGACGAAACAACATTAGAATAATTGGGATTCCAGAAGAAGAAGAAAGAGAGAGGGGAGCAGAAGGTATACTGGAGAGAATTATTGGGGAGAATTTCCCCAATATGGCAAAGGGAACGAGCATCAAAATTCAGGAGGTTCAGAGAACGCCCCTCAAAATCAATAGGAATAGGCCCACACCCCGTCACCTAATAGTAAAATTTACAAGTCTCAGTGACAAAGAGAAAATCCTGAAAGCAGCCCGGGAAAAGAAGTCTGTAACATACAATGGTAAAAATATTAGATTGGCAGCTGACTTATCCACAGAGACCTGGCAGGCCAGAAAGAGCTGGCATGATATTTTCAGAGCACTAAACGAGAAAAACATGCAGCCAAGAATACTATATCCAGCTAGGCTATCATTGAAAATAGAAGGAGAGATTAAAAGCTTCCAGGACAAACAAAAACTGAAAGAATTTGCAAATACCAAACCAGCTCTACAGGAAATCTTGAAAGGGGTCCTCTAAGCAAAGAGAGAGCCTACAAGTGGTAGATCAGAAAGGAACAGAGACCATATACAGTAACAGTCAACTTACAGGCAATACAATGGCACTAAATTCATATCTCTCAATAGTTACCCTGAATGTTAATGGGCTAAATGCCCCTGTCAAAAGACACAGGGTATCAGAATGGATAAAAAAACAAAACCCATCTCTATGTTGCCTCCAAGAAACTCATTTTAAGCCCGAAGACACCTCCAGATTTAAAGTGAGGGGGTGGAAAAGAATTTACCATGCTAATGGACATCAGAAGAAAGCAGGAGTGGCAATCCTTATATCAGATCAATTAGATTTTAAGCCAAAGACTATAATAAGAGATGAGGAAGGACACTATATCATACTCAAAGGGTCTGTCCAACAAGAAGATTTAACAATTTTAAATATCTATGCCCCCAACGTGGGAGCAGCCAACTATATAAACCAATTAATAACAAAATCAAAGAAACACATCAACAATAATACAATAATAGTAGGGGACTTTAACACTCCCCTCACTGAAATGGACAGATCATCCAAGCAAAAGATCAGCAAGGAAATAAAGGCCTTAAACGACACACTGGACCAGATGGACATCACAGATATATTCAGAATATTTCATCCCAAAGCAACAGAATACACATTCTTCTCTAGTGCACATGGAACATTCTCCAGAATAGATCATATCCTCGGTCCTAAATCAGGACTCAACCGGTATCAAAAGATTGGGATCATTCCCTGCATATTTTCAGACCACAATGCTCTAAAGCTAGAACTCAACCACAAAAGGAAGTTTGGAAAGAACCCAAATACATGGAGACTAAACAGCATCCTTCTAAAGAATGAATGGGTCAACCGGGAAATTAAAGAAGAATTGAAAAAAATTATGGAAACAAATGATAATGAAAATACAACGGTTCAAAATCTGTGGGACACAACAAAGGCAGTCCTGAGAGGAAAATATATAGCGGTACAAGCCTTTCTCAAGAAACAAGAAAGGTCTCAGGTACACAACCTAACCCTACAGCTAAAGGAGCTGGAGAAAGAACAAGAAAGAAACCCTAAGCCCAGCAGGAGAAGAGAAATCATAAAGATCAGAGCAGAAATCAATGAAATAGAAACCAAAAAAACAATAGAACAAATCAACGAAACTAGGAGCTGGTTCTTTGAAAGAATTAATAAAATTGATAAACCCCTGGCCCGACTTATCAAAAAGAAAAGAGAAAGGACCCAAATAAATAAAATCATGAATGAAAGAGGAGAGATCACAACTAACACCAAAGAAATACAAACTATTATAAGAACATACTATGAGCAACTCTACGCCAATAAATTTGACAATCTGGAAGAAATGGATGCATTCCTAGAAACATATAAACTACCACAACTGAACCAGGAAGAAATAGAAAGCCTGAACAGACCCATAACCAGTAAGGAGATTGAAACAGTCATTAAAAATCTCCAAACAAACAAAAGCCCAGGGCCAGACGGCTTCCCGGGGGAATTCTACCAAACATTTAAAGAAGAACTAATTCCTATTCTCCTGAAACTGTTCCAAAAAATAGAAATGGAAGGAAAACTTCCAAATTCATTTTATGAGGCCAGCATCACCTTGATCCCAAAACCAGACAAGGATCCCATCAAAAAAGAGAGCTATAGACCAATATCCTTGATGAACACAGATGCGAAAATACTCAACAAAATACTGTAAGCCAATAGGATTCAACAGTACATTAAAAGGATTATTCACCATGACCAAGTGGGATTTATCCCAGGGCTGCAAGGTTGGTTCAACATCCGCAAATCAGTCAATGCGATACAACACATCAATAAAAGAAAGAACAAGAACCATACGATACTCTCAATAGATGCTCAAAAAGCATTTGACAAAGTACAGCATCCCTTCCTGATCAAAACTCTTCAAAGTGTAGGGATAGAGGGCACATACCTCAATATCATCAAAGCCATCTATGAAAAACCCACCGCAAATATCATTCTCAATGGAGAAAAACTGAAAGCTTTTCCGCTAAGGTCAGGAACACGGCACGGATGTCCATTATCACCACTGCTATTCAACATAGTACTAGAGGTCCTAGCCTCAGCAATCAGACAACAAAAGGAAATTAAAGGCATCCAAATCGGCAAAGAAGAAGTCAAATTATCACTCTTCGCAGATGATATGATACTATATGTGGAAAACCCAAAAGACTCCACTCCAAAACTGCTAGAACTTATACAGGAATTCAGTAAAGTGTCAGGATATAAAATCAATGCACAGAAATCAGTTGCATTTCTCTACACCAACAGCAAGACAGAAGAAAGAGAAATTAAGGAGTCAATCCCATTTAAAATTGCACCCAAAACCATAAGATACCTAGGAATAAACCTAACCAAAGAGACACAGAATCTATACTCAGGAAACTATAAAGTACTCATGAAAGAAATTGAGGAAGACACAAAGAAATGGAAAAATGTTCCATGTTCCTGGATTGGAAGAATAAATATTGTGAAAATGTCTATGCTACCTAAAGCAATCTACACATTTAATGCAATTCCTATCAAAGTACCATCCATCTTTTTCAAAGAAATGGAACAAATAATGCTAAAATTTATATGGAACCAGAAAAGACCTCGAATAGCCAAAGGGATATTGAAAAAGAAAGCCAACGTTGGTGGCATCACAATTCCGGACTTCCAGCTCTATTACAAAGCTGTCATCATCAAGACAGCATGGTACTGGCACAAAAACAGACACATAGATCAATGGAACAGAATAGAGAGCCCAGAAATAGACCCTCAACTCTATGGTCAACTAATCTTCGACAAAGCAGGAAAGAATGTCCAATGGAAAAAAGACAGCCTCTTCAATAAATGGTGCTGGGAAAATTGGACAGCCACATGCAGAAAAATGAAATTGGACCATTTCCTTACACCACACACAAAAATAGACTCAAAATGGATGAAGGACCTCAATGTGCGAAAGGAATCCATCAAAATCCTTGAGGAGAACACAGGCAGCAACCTCTTTGACCTCAACCGCAGCAACATCGTCCTAGGAACAACGCAAAAGGCAAGGGAAGCAAGGGCAAAAGTGAACTATTGGGATTTCATCAAGATCAAAAGCTTTTGCACAGCAAAGGAAACAGTTAACAAAATCAAAAGACAACTGACAGAATGGGAGAAGATATTTGCAAATGACATATCAGATAAAGGACTAGTGTCCAGAATCTATAAAGAACTTAGCAAACTCAACACCCAAAGAACAAATAATCCAATCAAGAATTGGGCAGAGGACATGAACAGACATTTCTGCAAAGAAGACATCCAGATGGCCAACAGACACATGAAAAAGTGCTCCATATCACTCGGCATCAGGGAAATACAAATCAAAACCACAATGAGATATCACCTCACACCAGTCAGAATGGCTAAAATCAACAAGTCAGGAAATGACAGATGCTGGCGAGGATGCGGAGAAAGGGGAACCCTCCTACACTGTTGGTGGGAATGCAAGCTGGTGCAGCCACTCTGGAAAACAGCATGGAGGTTCCTCAAAATGTTGAAAATAGAACTGCCCTATGACCCAGCAATTGCACTATTGGGTATTTACCCTAAGGATACAAACGTAGTGATCCAAAGGGGCACATGCACCCGAATGTTTATAGCAGCAATGTCCACAATAGCCAAACTATGGAAAGAACCTAGATGTCCATCAACAGATGAATGGATCAAGAAGATGTGGTATATATACACAATGGAATACTATGCAGCCATCAAAAGAAATGAAATCTTGCCATTTGCGACAACATGGATGGAACTAGAGCGTATCATGCTTAGCGAAATAAGTCAAGCAGAGAAAGACAACTATCATATGATCTCCCTGATATGAGGAAGTGGTGATGCAACATGGGGGCTTAAGTGGGTAGGAGAAGAATAAATGAACCAAGATGGGATTGGGAGGGAGACAAACCATAAGTGACTTTTAATCTCACAAAACAAACTGAGGGTTGCTGGGGGGAGGGGGTTTGGGAGAAGGAGGTGGGATTATGGACATTGGGGAGGGTATGTGCTTTGGTGAGTGCTGTGAAGTGTGTAAACCTGGTGATTCACAGACCTGTACCCCTGGGGATAGAGTATTATGCCTCCATCAGAAAGGATGAATACCCAACTTTTGTAGCAACATGGACGGGACTGGAAGAGATTATGCTGAGTGAAATAAGTCAAGCAGAGAGAGTCAATTATCATATGGTTTCACTTATTTGTGGAGCATAACAAATAGCATGGAGGACATGGGGATTTAGAGTGGAGAAGGGAGTTGGGGGAAATTGGAAGGGGAGGTGAACCATGAGAGACTATGGACTCTGAAAAACAATCTGAGGGTTTTGAAGGGACAGGGGGTGGGAGGTTGGGGTACCAGGTGGTGGGTATTATAGAGGGCACGGATTGCATGGAGCACGGGGTGTGGTGCAAAAATAATGAATACTGTTATGCTGGAAATAAAAAATAAATAAATAAATAAATAAATAAATAAATAAATAAATAAAAATAAAGGTGAAAATAAATTTTCAAATTGGGCAATTTATGTTTTAAAATTACAAAAGAGACCAAATTCAAAAGAAAATATGCAATGGTGGAGAAAAAAAAAAAGTAAATTTCCACGGATGAAACTCTGAAGAGAAAACTAGTAAGAAAGCAGTGCCTGGGTGGCTTAGTCAGTTAAGCGTCTGCCTTCAGCTCAAGTCATGACCCCCGGGGTTCTAGGATCAAGCCCCGTATTGGGCTCCTTGCTCAGTGGGGAGCCTGCTTCTCCCTCTCCCCCTGCCTGCTGCTCCCCCTACTTGTGCTCTCTCTCGCGGTCAAAGAAATAAAATTAAAAAAAAAAAAAAAAGAAGTTCACTAAACCTAGAGGTCTAAGTAAAATGATAAAACAACAAAATGAGATGAAAAGGTGAGTTTGGAGTAAGAAAAAAAATGAAATCCCAAAGGAACAAATTAGAGAATTATGAAAAATATTAGACCAAATTATAGAGTTGCTATTTCCCAAATACCATCATATTGGCCATTAAGATTTAACGTATGACTTTGTGAAGACCACAAACATTCCACTTACGGCACTGTCATTAAAGAAAACTTCAACATATTCCCTGTGAAGTCAGAAATAAGAGGTGGCATGACTTAGTTAATTAGAAAGAATATAATAGAGAGGACACACAAAATGATCCTAGTTTAGGACAACTGGCATCCACAAACTAGAGAAGGTAACAAACATAAACCCTTTTAAGATCCTTAAACACACTCTGAAGGCTACTGAAATTTAGGAGAAACTGTGTTACTAAGACCCTAATCACTCCATGATTCATTCTTCCTTCTTGCAACAGAACAATTTGGATTTTCTTGCGTGGTGTTCCCAGCTGGAGAATGACCTTCTCAGGCTCCATTGTAGCTATGTATGACCATTGGTTAAGTTTGTGCCAAATGATGCAAGCAGATGTGAAAAGTACAACTTTCAGGTCACATTTTTATAAATGATATTCTTAACCTTTCCTTTTTGAAAGCTCATTAGATGGTAGTAAATTAATTGCAACTAAAGTATTAACCCACAACAATGGAAAGAATATAAGTTGATCTATCAATACAAAAGAGTTTTCCATTAGATTCTGCAACCTGAAAGAAAGAAAAACTATAGTAACCAATAAATGGAGCACAATTTAAAAAGCTATTCTCTAGAACACAGCCTGAATTTGGTACTGTAAAAAGACAGTACATTTTCCACAAAGGACTAAGAAATGCTCCAAATTTGAAGACTTTTATAAAAGACAGTAGTGACAAATCTGACAGAATACCTGAGGAATAATGACCTTATAAAGAACTGTCGTATCTGTAAAAGTGAGCCTAATAACAAGGAGCAAAAATGAAAGGTTCCTCTCTAAACTAATTTACCGAATGGTTTGTGGAAAATTGGGCAAACTAGTGCATGCACTGTTATCTCAGAATGAAGATCCACATGTTCTGGTATTTTGGAAGCTTGCCTTATTCAAAAGAACACAGGGGCACAATGTAAACATCTCTGTGAGGAAACATTCAAAAATACTAGCTTGAATATTTCAAAAATCAATCCCATAAAAGGGGAATGGGTTAGATTAGATTAACAGAACCTAAATAGGCATAATAAACAAATGCAGCGAGTGAATATTGGTTGTATACTGATATTAAAAATATAGCTGGGGGGGGGCGCCTGAGTGGCTCAGTGGGTTAAGCCTCTGCCTTCAGCTCAGTTTATGATCTCAGGGTCCTGGGATCGAGCCCCGCATCGGGCACTCTGCTCAGCAGGGAGCCTGCTTCCTCCTCTCTCTCTCTGCCTGTCTTCTGCCTACTTGTGATCTCTCTGTCAAATAAATAAAATCTTTAAAAAAAAAAATATATATATATATATATATATATAGCTGGGAAAGATATTCTAAGAGATATGCATTTAGGTCAGAGATCTCCTTTGCTGTGATATTGATACTGTAGTTGTGCAGAAGAAGGTCTTGCTTTTTTAGAGATGCCTGCTGAGGAATCATGATGTCTTCTTTATCTCATGTTCCCCAGAAAACAGCTGTCTAGGAGCTGAGACAAATATAGATGGGGTAATGTTTCATTGAGAGCAAGGTGGAAAGCATGAGAGGAAATGAAAGTGAGGCGGGGAAGACAAGCTAATTAAAGGGAGTGAATTAAATATTTGAGACATACCTTGCAGAAAACAAAAGCTGTTTGATCTGTCTTAGAGGGTATCTCCAGAAAGACTGTATGAAGCTACAGCACATGTAGAAACGACATGGCATGCTATTCATCCATTAGTTCTTCCCATCTCTTACGAGTTATTGGTCACTGTCCACTCAGCAGAAAGAAACAAACCACACTCATACCTTTGTAGTTATAATTGCATTAGACCGGACCATCACTGTAGCAGCCACTGATCTCCCACACGTGTTTCCGACCTCTGCACCATCCTGACGTCACTGCTTCATGATGTTACCATCCCTTCACCAACATCAATGTGGCTTCTGTTGCCTTCAGAATGAAAAACAGCCCAACTTCAAATCCATCCCTGAGCTCCTACTTTACAGTGCCATTCCTGGCACCAATTATACCATTTCCTAGAAAACAGAGCCTGAGAAAAAAATTGTATGTGCTAAGACTGAATGGGGGTGGGGATGATTTCAGAGACGCAGGCATGAGAGCAATGGAGGAGTGAGGCAAGGAAAGAGGGGCAGCAATTTGAGGTGCTGCATTCCTGAGCTGGCCTCAGTTCCACAGCTTGGTGGTTTGGCTGCACAGGCCACCTCCGGAGAGGCTGTACAAATCTACTGCATCTCGAACTAGTTTGTGAGGTGGAAATAGGGAAAAGAAAATAAATTCATCAGCTGCTTCTTCCTCTTTGCTCCCATGTCTCATTATCAAAATCATTTCCATGAAACTTAACTCTGCCTCATTCCCAGGTTGTATCACCTGACCACCAGGCAGGTTATAGTGAAGCGAGAATCCCTGCAGTCCAATCCAGCCAGGGAGCAGGTACAGTGGTCCCTCCTCACAGGCATCGAGGCATGGGACTCTTAGGTCTATGGTAGCATCAGTGTCACAACTTTGACAACTGTGAAAATGGCATGAGCCTTAGCCAAAGCTGTTTTGGTAAGGAAGCCCAGCAAGAGTTGAGGCCTGAGAAAGGGGATGAGAAGTTCTGGAATGTTCTAAATCTGGGTCTGGTACAGACCTGCAACATACTTTCAAATGGTTTGGAAAAAAATGATGGATAAAGGGAGTAAAAATAATAATGTTTGACTAGAGGACACACATGCATGTGAACACATTATATTTAGATTTTCTATATTTGAAAACTTTCAAAGTTGAAAAAAATCAAAGTCATAAAAATAATAAGCATGATTTCTGAAGATGAAAAAAATATAACTGACATTTTAAGAAATTTCACAAAAGGAAGGACTAAAAAAGGAGTTGTTGGAAATACAGGAAATACACAGAATCAATGTGTAAGTATAATATTTCTTTTCCTTTTTAACTTTTAAATGATGCTTTTTAAATGTTTTATTTAAATTTCAATAGACACTGCACTCTATTTAAAAAAAAAATCCTGTAATTCTAACTGTATACATGCATGTAACAATTTAACTTGTTATATATCTGCTGCAGTTGATGGACACAGTATTCTGAAGTGTGAACACATTTAAGCAAACTAAAAGAGGAAGATTGGCTAAAGCATTGGGGTAGCATGAAAGGAGAGACTTCTTTAGAATATGGCTGCACAGCTTTCTGCTGATGTGACAAGTCTGTGCGAAACAAGACATGGAACCCGTGCAAGGACTTTTGACCTTTAAAATTGCAGTGATTCTGACCAAGAAGCTTCTGCAAGAGAGATTTCAGCAAATATTAGCTTCCTCTGGAAAAGACAAGATAACTTAATGTGAAATTAGTTTCAAATTTTGATTATTACATGATACCAGGCATTTTTATTGAATTGGAACAATTTTGCCTCTTTAAGTGACCAGAGAAACTTAAATTATTTTAGAGCAAGTATAAGAATCAAGAGGCTCACACATGTTATCACATAAGATGAAGGATACTTTTAGCATTTGGTATTTTAAAGGGCACTGTGAGACTCAAAATTTTCATTGTTGCATCTTATGATTCTTGTTTCATTCAACAAGTCTTTTTCATAAACATATGATAAGGATGGCAATTTTTATGTAAATGTTTTTGCTTCTCTGAATTTTGTGTAATTTTATATATTTGTAAGACAATTTTTTAAAAACACATTTAAAAATAAGCAATTTTAAATATTTAATTTTGGATACACACACGCATACACACACATATGCCTAATGTGTATATATGCTTATTTTTTTGAACTTGAATCATTAACATTTACCAATGTTATGGACACTTACCATTTCTTTTATGACATTTTATCAAAGTCTTTAGGAAAATTATTCTATGTATAACAATTTTCCTCTGGAAAAGTATAATCTACTTTTGAGATGTTACTTTATGATTCTAGTAATGAAAGGAAGGGGCTGCCTGACACTTGTTTTTCTAGAAAAGCTAGAGAAATTGACAAGTGTCAGGTCAGAAGGAAGCAAAGGGAGAAGAGAAAGTACTTCGGGGTTGCAACGTAAGGAGTGTCTGATGCTCACTCGAATATATATATATGTATATATACATATATATATATAAAGCTTTTATACAATGTGTGTATGTGTTAAAATTAAAGCTTTGCAGTAAAGCAGACATGCAAACTCCTGGTTTATCTCTACAGCTTGAAAAACACCACCATTTGGAAGAATCAGCTATAGCTACAGTACTACTTAGCAGACAGGTTTCTCTTTGTTCTTTACAGAAAATCCTAAGCCCTTCAGAGTAGAGACAGATTCTACATTTGTTTTTTCATTTCCCCCAAGGGACAATGATTTCTATTTGGAATAAAATGTTCACAGACAAATATCACAGGACTGAGTTCAAGTCTTAAGGAAGTCTTTCTCTCATCTCTCCTATTAGACACACACACACACACAAAGACACATACTTACTAATCATGTTTTATATATTTGGGCAAGGCTTTTAATGCTGTTAGCCTCAATTTCCTTATCTACACACTAGGAGTAACTATACCGTCTCTAAAATCTCTAAAATACATACAGCATGTGAGGTATTTTGGTGAGTACATTTAAGTAATTAGGGGATTTCTATATAAGATTTTACTAATAGTTATACTACAAATATTAAAAGGCAGGAGCTTATCACTACAGCTTTCAATTACGTTAATTTAGGACATTATCGTAAATGGACTAAATTTTGGCCAAGTGTAACTTTTTTTTTTTTAATGGTGGTTAGATCCAGTTTTGTGCACATAGGAGATTTTATAGTACATTGTTTCAAAATTTCTGCAGTAAAAGGAATGTAACAAAGTGCAACACTAAAAGCACTATGGTAAAAGCATTTTAGGTGAATTAAGCTTTCTATGAGTATAAAGGAACACAAAAAATGTTATTTAAAATCAAATAACATCTACCTATTTGAAGTCATAATGACTTCAGACCATTGGACTATCACAACATTATACAACCCTTCACAGCAAAGGACTGATGAGTCCACAATACACACTAAACATTCAGAGAAAATCGACCGATTTTTATCTCTACTTTTATAAATTTTGACCTCAGAAAGCCTGTGATAAAAGGCTACTGTACCTTCAGATTTTTTTGCTGTTCATTTTTGAAATGTAATTAAGCTTCAGCCCTATTATTCCTTGACAATGGAAAAGCCATCGATTGTGCTGCTTTTGAAATCCTGTATCACATTAGGCACTTTCTAATAATGATGCCCTTGGCTTAAGAAGAAGAGAAAATTGACTTGACCTAATTAAAAACTCTGAAGATCCTGTCTATTATTTTTTCATAGAACTTATTTGGGCCATATGCCAATTATAGAATGAACATGTAAAAAATCTTCTGTCAAATGGAGATAAAATAAAATGATATATGGTAAAGTAAATCAGATTGTAAGAAGTGAGATTTGTCAGACTATAAAATTTCTAAGCAGAATGCACATCAGTGAAGTTTCAAAATGGGAGCACATTCATCTCTGTTAGTCTCGAGTGCCTTAGGTCCAAAAAAAGAATAGGGCTTTGCCAAGAAAGGTGAGTTGGTAGTATAAAAGCACCTCTCTTCAAGCATAATTACTACAAACTTCAGTGAATAATGAAGAAGCTCTTATTATCTTGATACCATCTTTCCACCTCCTTCCACTTTATTTTCTCTTACAATGAAATAGTCCACATTATTATTTCTGAGTGAATCCAAAGCCAGGAAGCCACAGACAGCTTGGAAGGTTTTCAACTTGCAGTCTTCATTCTAAGTCAGAACTACTTGAATTCACCAATAAGCAAGTCAAAATAAGAAATGAAGTTCGGTCTCCTGTTACACCTCAAAAACCTAACTACAGTCACTATTGTTTAACACATCAAAATCTATTTCATGAAATCTCTAACATCTATCTTTCTTTTTATCTTTTATGTATTTAGAATTGTCTATTGCTTCCCTGTGCTCTGTGCTTCCTCACCACATTGTATAAAATGGTCAAACAGTTGCTGTTTTCCTAGTTGTGTGCATAATATTTTATGACAATTCATTTTTTTCTTTTGCTATTAATTCTTGGCCATACACATACATACTTATTATTTCTGTCATTTGTTTTATCTCAGAATACTGCTTTATGTTTATTTAGATATGACTTCATACATGTAATTATGTATTAAATAACTGGTATTTTATCTCATTTTTTGAAATCATATTTTTAATATAAAATTACAAAATACATGTCATTGTATGATGTTTTATTAATGGGATTTAAAATTTGAATTGGCTTCCAATCAACCAGATAAAAATTTAAAATCTTGCCATCCTTACATAAAAGGTTTTCTACAATATGCCCCAAACTAACCTTCTAGCTGGTTTTCAATGGAAAATTTGGTCTTAATCAATACTCCCGCCAAAATGAATTTTCCCCATACCTGAGAGCCCTACTCTGCATGTCTGCTTCAATCTTTGTGGTATTCTCTTTTATCTACTAGTCAACCTTCAAATTCCATTGTTAATAGTGCTCTCTAATTTAATTTTTCATATCTGTTTCCACTAGGGAAAAGTATGATTTTTTTTTTATCTTCTAAAACCCAGTAACAATTTATTGGTACTCCCTTTCTGATTCAGCACCAGCTTCCATAATTCTTTTCATATATTAGGCCTTTGATTATTAGCTGTCCCTTGAATTTGTATACTTTAAGTGACACAGAAAGTCTGTTTTAGATAAGCCATCCATATGTTATAGCACTGATCTGCGCATCTGAAGGAAAGTTGGTTTCTGGAAAGGGAAATATGACTAACTAATCTACTAGGTTTCGGAGGGCTCATGGAGAAAAACTTCTACAGAAAGCTTAATTAAGTAGTAACAACTAAATCACCAGGTTGAGGTGGGTGAGGTGGGGGAATGGAGAGGCAAGTATTATGAAGAGAAGACTGGCATAATAGGACATCACCATCATCACCATCATCATCATAGAGCAAAGGCTGTATGCATAAGAAACAAAGAAAACGTCTCAAATATTAAAGTGGTGTACACCACCACCCCCCCCCCCGCACTGGGGAAGATTATACAATTGAATAAAAATACCACACTCACAGACAGAAGTGTATACACATGATATTGAAAAAGAACAGCACAGATGAAACTTTTTAAAAGATTTTATTTATTTATTTGAAGAGGGAGAGATCACAAGTAGACAGAGAAGCAGGCAGAGAGAGAGGGGGAAACAGGCTCCCCGCTGAGCACAGAGTCCAATGCGGGGCTCAATCCCAGGACCCTGAGCTCATGACCAGAGCCAAAGGCAGAGACTCAATCCACTGAGCCACCCAGGCACCCCCAGATGAAATTTTGAAGTTGCTGATGATCCTCAGGTCCTTTAGATCAGTGCGATACCACAAGAACTTGAGTTAGCCCATAAATACAAGTAAATGAAGCAAATCAACTTCAAAACAAACAGTTGGGGGTGCCTGGGTGGCTCAGTGAGTTAAAGCCTCTGCCTTCGGTTCAGGTCATGATCCCAGGGTCCTGGAACCGAGCCCCCGCATGGGGCTCGCTGCTCAGTGGGGAGCCTGCTTCCTGTCCCCGCCCCTGCCTGCCTCTCTGCCTACTTATGAGCTCTCTCTGTCAAATAAATAAATAAAATCTTTAATAAAAAAAAACAGTTAACAATAATGCATTGAAATAAACTAGAATTATTATCGTTATGTTACCCAAAAAAGAATAGATACAATAAATTACTTAAACCTTGAACTGTATGTGAACTTGTTTAAATAATGAATAGTAAATATAATACAAATAAAAGGAAGAGCTACTTCACAAAATAGGCAGTAAACTTATGGAAATCATTAAACTGCAAAGGAATTATGTAACTTGAAAATGCAATAGGTCACTCAAAGTTTGAGGTTACATTAGTGCTGGGGAAAAAAAAACATAACATGCTAAAAGAGCACTGTGTGTATCTTATAATATATAATTGCATTTAACAAACTCATTTATGCCTGCCTCTCTCTTCTACTAGTCTGCACGTATCCAGTGTAATAGCTGCTTGTTTGAAGTTTGATAGATCAAGGAATACAAGAATGAATCACTCAACCATTATACGACATGCACCATATTCTTCAAGATAACCCAAAACCTAGGTGTAATAACCTTGAAACAAATGTCAATTGAAATACTTTTTGTGGGGTACCTGGGTGGCTCAGTGGGTTAAAGCCTCTGCCTTCGGCACAGGTCATGATCTCAGGGTCCCTGGTTGGAGCCCAGCAATGGGCTCTCTGCTCAGCAGGGAGCCTGCTTCCTCCTCTCTCTCTTCCTGTCTCTCTGCCTACTTGTGATCTCTCTCTGTGTCAAGTAAATAAATAAATAAAATCTTAAAAAAAAAAAAGACTAAAAATACATCACATAATCATTCTGACTTTTCGGAAAATAAAAGTATGAAAACTGTATTTTTATAAAAATTGTATTAATGTATATAACACACATGAACAATATATGAAGGCAGCAACATTGCTTTGGGTAAAACTGATATAAAGAAAACACTGTTACATATTATACAACTTATGTTAAATAAAAATTAGAAAACCTATAAAAATATCTCAAAATGAATTTTTCTTTAAATACCGAGATCTATAGAAATGCATATGCATATCAAATTCTGTATTAAAATTAAAGGCAACAAGTATTATATCTTGTTCTGATTATGATAAATTATTAATGTACTTTGCCAAGGTATGCTAAATGACAAAATATATACACATATAGCTTTAAAAGTGAATTCGGCTGTCAAATTCACAATTTGAGGAGTATCATATATAAAAAAATGCATTATAAAGTGTATCTGTTTTTAGATTACTTAATATAACAAGGCTTGGCATGTCATATTAAGTATAATAGCTAAAGTAGATGCAATTTTCTTACCTATGAAAATCAACTGTATGCTTGATTATTGTGTTTTTTTCTTCATTTTTTTTACATGTAAGTTTTTGTGTAAATGAACTAGAATTTCTTGCAGAATCTCCCTACATTTCCATTCATGGTGCAGGCTTTTGAACAGAGGCAGAGTGTAGTGAGTCAGTGATCTGAATCTTTACTAAAATAATTAAGTTCTAACTGAGGGTGTTAAAAACTTTAAAAATGACTTCAGAAGACAATAAGTTAGTCAGACTCTGAAACATATTAAAGAGATTCAACCCTGCAATTTTGCTTAGCATGCACATTCAGAAACCAGAATCAGAGGCGAATTTCACACATGCAGATGAGCACTTGTGAACAACTCACAAAATAAATGCTATTTAGTCTGAAAAGCCTTGTGATTTGGGAACCAATCTACTAGATAGATGCCAAATTAGCTGATAATTGCCCTAGGCTGAAACTAGCCATACTGTCTGGTACTGATAAGTACTTGAAAAATAACATTTTCATAATTGCATGAATCTCTATTAAATGAAATAAACCTGTAAAAATCATAGAAACACCAAAAACCAAACATATTGCTAATGCAAATTACTCCTTTGTTAGAGAATAATATCTTTTTTTAACATTGCTTAAAGCAATTCAATTGAAAAGCTAAATCCACAATTATACTGCATGTTATGCTTGGATAATATCTCCATTCACATAGCCCATGCTTTACCCACACATGGATGCTAAATTACGGCAGTGTGTGTGGATAAGGAGTTTACAAGATAAATTATTGTTAATCCTTGGCATCCGGAAAAATAATTGGTTTTCCTAACCAACAGACTAAAATCATTTGTAGTGGCTTTTGCCTACCCTACTACTGAAGATTATGTCTTCCTCAGAATACTTGTAAAGTCAAATTCCACACAATCTGTCTATCATGTATTTTGTTCTTATTGCTATGACAATGTGTATAGACACAATTGTATTGCCTTCTGTTTCTGGGAAATTTCTTAGCAATATAACCTTGTCACCTTAGGCAATTATTAGTCACCTAGAAAATATTATTGACTATATATTTGAAAGTTACAGAAGCAAAAATAAATCATAAGTTTTTACAATTTAGAAAGATGTTTGCTCATAATTTCTACTACCATATTGCCATATTTTTCTTATGCAGCTTCGTTGTACAATGCCAGCACCTAACCTGTATAAATTTCTCTTGAGTCAAATAATTGATTTTCTTTTCTTTTTTTCTTTTTTTAAATTTTTATTTATTCTTTAAATTTCCTTTCATTATTCCAGAATTCATTGATTTTAACTTAAAAGAATAGATGCATGCTAACTTATTTAAATATAATACCATCTAGATATCAGCATATAGATTAACTGTTACTTATAGAAGGTATGATTTTTTAAATGTCCATGAACATATAATTGGGGGACAGGGAAACAAAGCAACTTCCCTTGCTTGGGAGGAGCCAAAGATCCTTACCCAGTATGTTTCATTACATAAGAAATCAAATTAGTTTGGGCGCCTGGGTGGCTCAGTGGGTTAAGCCGCTGCCTTCGGCTCGGGTCATGATCTCGGGGTCCTGGGATTGAGTCCTCGGGCTCTCTGCTCAGCAGGGAGCCTGCTTCCCTCTCCCTCTCTCTCTCTGCCTGCCTCTCCATCTACTTGTGATTTCTCTCTGTCAAAAAAAAAAAAAAAAAGAAATCAAATTAGTTTGAAAGTTTAACTTTGATGGCCAAAAAAAATTCATAATTTACATAATCTCTATGGCTATAAAATAAATATATCATAGGATGTAACACAGATCGAATTATACACAATCTAATGGTGAATTTGAGATTTGAGTTCAGTTATTATCATAGTAAAAAGAATGGTATACCCTGATGAGGTTCTTTGATCTTACAAAATGAAAACAATTTTCAATGCTTACAATTCTGTAAAGATTGATAATATTAGAAAACCCTTCTTTCTCAACTTCCCTATTCTTACGTTTCTATAAAGAAATCCTATTATATCACATTTAATAACCCAATCTATGACACTGACTCACTTCTCTCAGTAAATCTTTAAAAGTGCAAAACATCCATTAACAGAATTATATTCCTTTATTCAATTGTACTTCATTTCCCAAGTTGTCTAGAAGTTACCCTCTGATTGTTTTCCAGTGCTATTATCTGCTGCTATCTGTGAAAAAGATATTGATAGAAAAGATGGGGTATGAGGAAGATGGAGTGGAAACTTAGTTTTTCAATTCTTTGTGAGGCTAAGAGATAAGAGACTAAGGCATTTTGTTATCACTTAATAACTAATACGCTTTTTACTCCAGTGATTCCTCCTTGGTGGTAATTCTACCGTAGGTATTAAAAAAGGAAAGGACAAATATAGAATCATCTATCAAGCTTTTAACATATTCATGCCTACATTTCTGCCAGATTACTAAATCCAGATCCCCTGAGTCCAAGAGAGCATGCACTCTTATCTCCTTTCATGATTGTGCATTAAGCCTCTTTAATCTTTTTTTAAGTTCTGTCAATTTCTGCTTTTTATATTTTGAAGCTATATTATTAGACAAACACATACTTGTTAAAATACTTCCAGATAATTACTCATTTATCATTCAGTATATCCTTCTTTATTTCTTGCATTAAAATGTATTTTCTCTGATATGAGTGCATTTACACCAGTTTCCTTTTGCTTAGGATTTGTATGATGCATGTATTTCCAAAGTTACAACTTCTTATTTTTAACAGTTCTTGGCTCCTATATTTCAGATGTTTCTTTTATAAGCAACACACAGAAATTTAAAGAAAAAAATGTCTTTCAATTCAACCTGAAAAATCTTTGTCTTGCAAATGGAATATTTAGCTCACTTACATTTAAATTAATTACTTATATTTGGGTTTATAACAACCACCTCACAACCTGTTTCTTATTTTATCCAACTATTATCTATACTTTTGTTCTATTTTGTCTTTTTTAAAAAAAGACAATGAATGTTTTTCATTATTACCTTTATCTTCATTAGTTTTACATTCTTTTATTATTTTAATATATACCCTAGAACTTACAAGAAGCATATTTGAATTATTATAGATGAATATATATTAGTACTTTTAACAACTAATAGAAAGTATTAACATATTAGGACATTCTAACTCTATTTACCCTTTTTTGTATACTATTGTCATATTTACTATACATAGAAGTATACCATGTAAACTTAAGACCCAATTAGATTTACCTATATACACTTTTTAGTACTCTTTATTCTTATTTAATTATTGTTATGTTATTGGAAATAATTTTCCTTTTCCGAAAAAAAAATATTTTTTTTTTAACTGAGATACTGCTAACAAATTGGTAGAGGGGAAAAAAAAATAAATATCTTTGTATCATCTTCACTTCTGAATTCTAGTTTGGCAGTTGCCTCACCCAGAAAGGGAGGGTTGTATTCTCCTGAAAGTACTTTGCTTATAAGACATTTGCTAGGGAGTCTTCTCAGGAAGAACACTTAAGAGAGCAAATTTAAAAAGACGCAAAAAGAAAAGCTCAACTGCATTACATTTCTAAGAACTGCCTCAGTAAATCCAATAGGGGATCTCATTCTCAAATGGTGATTATAGTCATCCCTAATTAAAGCAAGTGAAATGAAAGTTTACTTGCTCTTACCAACCAGCTACTTGATACAAACTGTTCCTGATGAGGTAGTATAAGCTTTGATAAGGTTATCCATCTGGACAGGAGGAGTTCCTCTTACTTCTGGTAGAGAGTTAGAATATAGCTAGTTCATTTCAATTCAGTTAGGGACAGAAGTGATACAGAGTTGAGTTTCCCTACTTTACACTGTTTATTTCTGATGCACCTCATTTCTGAGATAGAGGCTATACAGAGATCAGAGATCTGAACAAAGAATTTGCAGTAGAGTCTTTCGTAGGCCCTTTCCTCTTCTCGTATGGCAAACTGCCTCTTACATATAATCCTAAATTGCTTGCCAACTAATTGGAGCACAGTACATTAAAAACAGTCCTTGGGATTAAATTACTGAGTGATTCTTGTAATTCTTCATTTCAAGCCAAAGGCACAGCCAGGTTTTAACAACAAAATGCATGAATCTGAGATGTTTTGAAGTCAGGAGGGTTGTCCTCTGTCTTGTTACCTGGGACAAATTCATATACAAATATTACTCTTTGAGAACCTTCCCCATATGCGTCTGCCACTATAATCATTGACATTTTAATCATTTCTCACAATACGTTTGTAGAAATTTTTTAATTAAATTTTATTTTCAGTGTTCCAAAATTCATTGTTTATGCATCATACCCAATGCTCCATGCAATACGTGCCCTCCACAATACCCACCACCTGGCTCACCCAACCCCCAACCCCTCTCCCCTCCAAAACCCTCAGTTTGTTTCTCAGAGTCCAGAGTCTCTCATGGCTTATCTCCCCCTCTGATTTCCCCCAACTCACTTCTCCCCTCCATCTCCCAACGTCCTCCATGTTATTCCTTATGCTCCACAAATAAGTGAAACCATATGATAATTGACTTCCTCTGCTTGACTTATCTCACTCAGGATAGCCTCTTCCAGTCCCGTCCATTTGATATGAAAGTTGGGTATTCATCCTTTCTGATGGAGGCATAATACTCCATAGTGTATATGGACCACATCTTCCTTATCCAACGTCCGTTGAAGGGCATCTTGGTTCTTTCCACAGTTTGGCAACCGTGGTCATTGCTGCTATAAACATTGGGGTACAGATGGCCCTTCTTTTCACTGCATCTGTATCTTTGGGGTAAATACCCAGAAGTGCAATGGCAGGGTCATAGGGAAGCTCTGTTTTTAATTTCTTAAGGAATCTCCACATTGTTTCCAAAGTGGCTGCACCAACTTGCATTCCCACCAACAGTGTAAGAGGGTTCCCCTTTCTCCACATCCCCTCCAACACTTGTTTCCTGTCTTGTTGATTTTGGCCATTCTGATTGGTGTAAGGTAGTATTTCAATATGGTTTTGATTTAATCTCTCTAATGGCTAATGATGTAGAAAATGTTTTAACAACCATTTAAAAAAATGTTCTTTTGGACCATTACACCAGGGGGCTGGGGATGACACTCTCCACCTCCATCAAGACCTGAGTTCTTGAATCTTACTTCATTTCTGTTGTGGCTTATCTCTATCTTTAACTATGTAACCTAGAACTTATTGTCTTCTGCATTTAGCTTTTTGTTCCAGTTAACTTTGTCAAAATGATGTCACTTAAAAAAATTTGGGGGTACAAGAGTAAACACATTTATTCTTACATATCCACCATAAAAGCATTTATTCTTGCTATTTGCAAGCCTGCTAGATTTTTTCTGTTGTAGAATGGATTTAGTGGCAAAGATCTCTTCTTGGAAAATCTAATTGGTAGGCTGTGTTAGCTCTGCTTCCCATGTCTCTTCTCCTTTTTGGACTACCTGGCTGGCTTGTCTGGGATGTTATTTTCACAATGATGGTAGAATTATAAGAGAGCAAGTATAAATGTATATGATGTTTTTTTAAATTCTACTTTCAGAACGGCTCACTGATGCAAGTCACATGGCCAGACCAAAGTCAAAAAGTGAGAAATTAAACCCCACCCTTTCAAGGGGGAAGAACTGCAAAGTAATATCATGACAAAAAGCTGTGGATTTCAGGAGGATTAAAGAATGGAGATCAATTGTGAATTCACATCTTCCTTCCATGCCCCTGAATGGGTGGGATGGGGAGCCGAGGGGTTGAGAGAGAGAGAATCCCAAGCAGGTTCCACGCTTGGAGCAGAACTCCACATGGGGTTCCATCTCACGGACAAGATCAACCTGGGCCAAAATCAAGAGTCTGATGCTTAACAGACTGAGACACTCAGGTGCGCCCATTTTCTGGAGTTTTTATTTCTCTCATCTACTTGAAGAAACTGGAGTTATTTCAGTGCTCAAGCAGTAAATGGTACTTCGGGTCTCTTTATTTTTGCATTTTTGCAAAATCAGAGAAATTTGTCTTATAGTCCATATTCTATGAAACTTTTAGGGACTTACTATAACATACAATGGATTTATAGCTAGAAGATGGTTATGCCTGGTGAAATTAATAAATACATAACATATACAGTATAAAGTCATTAAAAATTTATGACAACTGATTTGTAAAATTTGTCTTATTTCCTTATAGTTACATGTTCATGATATTAATTGGAACTATTTCTAGGTACTGGGAAGACTTTTAAAAAATATGTTGTCTATGAACATACTTAATAACTTGTCTTTCCTTGTTCCCCCAATAAGAATAAATTCTCATCATCCTTAGTCATGATCTGTCCTACTCATATATTTAATTTCTAAAAATTGCTGCTATTGAAATAAGAATGCATCTTTTCCATGCATATCAGATTCATTTCTATTTTAGATGCTGGATAGACACTTTATGCTCTTAATTCATTTAAAATTTTTGAACCTAGGGTACTGTATGTGTATGTGTGTGTGTGCAATGCACATGTATTGTGCATAATCTCCTCCTTATCTCATAATAATGTGTTGTGCATAATCTCCTCCTTATCTCCCACAGCATGAAGCAAACACTGAGATTTTCCTACGTTTAGGAAGTCCTCCTAGCTACTGCAGATACACTGAGCCATGGTGAAACAGAAGGCCATAAAACAGAAGGTCCCCTTGAGAGTCTTGATCTCCAAACATCATTTTTGCAATAAAACTATTGAAATAAGCACTTTAGTTAAATGTTGTAGTATCATCATTACTTAGAAGTAACACAAATAATGTACTTACATTAAATTGCTCTTTAAAAAAGAGCTGCAGAAGAAAAATATTACTTATTTCAAATAGGGTTAATTTTACTTTTCAAAACTCACTATGTCAGGGCACCTGGGTGGCTCAGTGAGTTAAGGTCTCTGCCTTCGGCTCAGGTCATGATTTCAGGGTCCTAGGATCGAGCCCCGCATCAGGCTCTCTGCTCAGCGGTGAGCCTACTCCCCCACCCCACGCCTGCCTCTCTGCTTATTTGTGTTCTCTACCTGATAAATAAATAAAATCTTTAAAGAAAAAACCTCACTGTGTCTTTGTCACATATTAAAAACATGTGACACTACTTCTAGTTTAAACTCAATATAAAATTTTACCGTATCTTTCTGATATTTTTAGCTTCTTTGTCAGAGTTATCTTCCCTTATTCGGATGGATAAACTGGAGAAGCCTGCCTATTCTCCCAATTCAAACAAATGAGAAGCTAAATATAAAAAACAAATTAACCCTATCTTGTTTGGCTTATCTTAAAAGCGCCTAGACATATAAAAATTGAATTAATAAAAAAGAAAAATACTGCATTTTTTTTATTCTGAGGATTTTAACATTTTACACAGGCATTAAAATTTTGCACATGAAATGCCAGTAAGAAAACCTAATTACATTGACTAACTTAAAAAATGTTCCTTTCTAATGCTATTTGTGTACTGAAGAATTACATTTGAAAAATCATTCTCTTATATTTAACCCTTTATTAATGTTGTTTTTTCACTCACAACTGTAATGTTAATGAAGGCAGCGATAATCAATCTCAGTTAGTACTAAAGAATATACATATATACACATATTAGTTATTATTTTATATTTTTATAATTCATTTTTAATCTCCTTTGCTTCTATCAATATACAAATAGATACTTCAGTGGTTTTCACATTTAATTCTATTTTTTTTAATTCCATTACTCAAAGACAACTTAATTGATAGCAATTTTAGAAAATATAAATACTGTGCTAAGCCTTCTAGTACCTTCCTTAGAAAGCATTTTGGAAACCCTGAATCATGATTTTTTTTCCCCTCCATGATTTATATCTTCAGGACAGCTGTCTTCAGAGTCTTCACATAAGAGTTATATTTATTTATATACATATGTCAAATACAAATTGAGAGTATTAATCTGGGAGATAGTCCAGGTAAAATCCAGATCTAACTAGAATTCTTTCTGATCTCTACTCAAGAAATATACATCTTAAATTGGGGAAGAAATAATCATTTGCCACTTCCAGTGATTCAATGTACTTACATTGTTTGGAATGTTACAGGTTTATTACTTCTAACCTGAAAAGAAACAAAGATTGAGTCTTCATCCAAACTGGCACATTTCTAAGTGAATGGATTGGGTAAGACCTTGAAGATTCTGAGTTTGGGGTACCTATATGATATATCATTTTGTGATGAACTTAATACAAAATATATAGTGTAATATTATTATTTTTTCCCAGAGATGAAAATGTTGAGGATAAAACTAAGTATCCCAGAATCATACAACTGGCAGGAGGAATAGTCTCAATTCTAACCCAAGTGTCTTTCAAGCCTGACTCCATGCTCTAAATGATGTACTCCATAATATCCATAAAAAGAATATGTGTTTGGGTAGGAGGAAAAAAAAGTCTTAATTAAATGCTTGTGTCGTAAGCCTTTTAAATCGGTTTCATTTTCACAGCAACCTTTCCAGGAGCTATCCTAGAATATGAATCTGGGAGATATGAAGGAATTTGTCTAGCTAAGCTCACAGCAGAGCCATGTAATGAACACAGGTCTCCTAGCCACAAGGGATCTATTTTCCAACATTCTATAGTTCTTTTCATTTGTTTTATTTATAATATGGAAACTACATATATTCCTCAACTTAGAGACAAATCAGGTAGTTGGCACTTTCCAAGATGATTTTATATTTTTTTAAAAATCAACATTCTTCCCTCACAAAATACTGGAATCACAGTGTATGAAGGGAGGGTCTTGGGAGTGGAAGAGATATGATTTAGTGGATGTACGAGACTGTTTTATCATTCATTTATCATAGTACATTTTGTTTTCAGTTTCGTGCCCTTATAAATAAATCTGCTACCCTGAAGAAATAGGCACAGGTTTTTGAGGGGACACAAGTCTTCATTTCTATGGCATAAATGCCCAAGATTGGGTCATATGGTAAGTATATATTTAATTTTTAAGAGACTGCCAAACTTTCGTTTAGAGTGACTGTATCATTTTACTTATTCCACCAGCAATGTATAGTATAGACTGCAAGAAACAGAGCTAATGTAGTTTCTCTACAGTCTCACCAGCATTTGGTACTGTTACTATTTTTTATTTAAAGCTGTTCTGAAACATGTGTAGTGGAACCTCATTGTGGTCTTAATTTGTATTTTCTGAATGGCTAGTGACATTGAACATTTTTTCATATGCTTATTTGCTATTTTGTATCCTAGTGAAATTTGTTTGTGCCTTTTGTCCATTTTCTAACTGAATTGTTCATTTTTTTTACTATATTTGAAGAATTCCTTGTTCAGACTCTGTTGTCACTTACATGGTGTGCAAATATTTTCTCCAGATCCATATCTTTTCTTTATATCCTCATGACAGTGTCTTTCACAGAGCAAAAGTTTTTAATTTTAACAAAATCCAACTTACTGATCTTTTCCTTATATACATCACGTTTTGTTTCAAGTCTAAAAATTCCTTACCAATGCTAGGTCCTAAAAACATTGTTTTCTCTAAAAGTTCCATAGTTTTAAATCTATGATTTATTTGCGGTTGCTTTGTACAAGGTGTGAGATACAGATGAAGGTCCATGAAGGCCCAACTGCTTTATCTATTTATTATTTTCAGTCTTTTTTCCCCTCAGTCTGTTTAGTTTTAAATAATTTTTATTACTATGCCTTTCAGTTTGTGAATCTTTTCATCTGCATTATCTATTCTATCAGTAAACCCATCCAGCATGTCTTTAATCTAAGCTTTGTAATTTTCATCTCTAGAAGTTTGAGTCATTTTTTACATCTTCAGTGTCACTATTTGACATGCTCAATCTTTCTTCCAGCTTCTTGAACATATGGTATCATTAGAATAACTGTTTTGATGTGCCTGCCTAATAATTATATATTATCTGTTTCAGTTCTAGGTGTTTTAGATTGGTTGATTTGTCTCCTCAGTATCAGTGGTGATTTCCTGCTTCTTTGTATGACAGGTGAATTAAAATCACTTATTCTAAAGGATCCGGAAATAGCCTGAGCTGTTTAAAGACGTGTCCTAGTCTGATAGAAATTCCTGGACAAATCTAACTGAACGATGGTGTTGTCTTATAATTTTGGGTCAGATACAAGTTTCAGAGCATGTTTTTGTTTATTTGCCTTTTTACAAGCTTAGTAAACTTGTTTGCTGATAAAATCAAGAATGATTTTTTTACCTGGTTTTGGCAAGACTCTCAGCAGGTTGGTCACATAGTAAGAATGTGGTCAGAAGGGTATATGATGTCCAGATTCACCCTCCATTTGGACTTCTTAAATATGAGGTGTCCTGTGTACATGATGGTTGTTCCTACACAGACAGAAACACATTATTTTCTAGACCCCTACACAGGGTGGACAATTGGATCCTGCTTCTACAAAACCCTGCTGGGAAACAGCTTTTAGCTCTGATGCATATTCCTACTTTCATACTGTTGTATTCTATACGTTTCTGCAATAAACTTGAAATGCATGAGCACAGTTATTTTGGGTCTTACAACTCTTCTTTCACAGTCGAAGTCTAATTTATTGCCAGACTTAGTGCACCTGGTGATTTTTTATCAGATGTCAGACATTAACATTTTACCGTGCTGGATATGGGATATTTTTGTGTTCCTATACATATTCATGAGCATTGTTTAGAAATGTAGTCATGTTAGTTAAAGCAATTTGATTCTTTTGGTTCATGTTATAATCTTCTTAAGCCAGGACTAGAGCAACATTTAGTCTGGGGCTAAGTTTGCTCCATTACTGAAACAAAACTATTCAGAATGCTCTAGCTGATGACCTAGAGACTGTGACAATTTTTCATTTCAGCTGTTTCAAAGACATGTTCTACCTTGCCCTGGGTGAGACCTGAAGATTGTTTCTCTGTTCTTTCTGGTGTTTCCCTCTTCGGTCTCAGGGCTTTTCCTCATATATGCGTCCTGATTGGTAATTATCTGAAGACCTAAAGGTTTGTGAGAGACTATCCTCTGGACTTCTTTCTCTTTAGCTCTTCATCTCCTTGCTTTTCTCTCCCACCTCCTTTCCCTCTCTTCAGCAATCTCATCTCCAGTATTTCCTCGTGACTACACTAGCCACCCTGGTCTCCCTGGATTCCCAGGTCTATCCCTTCATTCCAGGCATATCTTGCCTGAATTCCCTCTCCTCATTCCTCAGGCTAGAAACTCTATCCAGGCAGTAAAAGCGGACAAACATAGGGCTCTTTCCATCTTTCAGGGATTGCTATCCTTCGTTGCGTGACTTTTTTTTCTTTTTAATTTTTTTTCTGGCAAGAGAATAAGTCTGGTCCTGTTACTCCATGTTGACTGGAAGTAGAAGTCTCTGAAGGATATTTCATCTCCTAATGAAACAATATCAGGAATGCACGGGGTCTCTTATATTTTTTAAAGTTTTTAGTAAAGGGCCGTGTGATAAATTTCTTTTGGAATTGCACAGTAGAAAAATATTATTTATGATAAACTACTTTGCTTTTCTTACTTCCATAACAATATATTTGGCAAGTCATCCTTTTCTGCCTAGCTGTAAAGAATCAAGATGTGAATTCTATAATGAAATGCCAATGCTAGAACTCAGACTCCTAGTTCAGCTGTATCTATCACTGACTGCTCCCTATTTGTTATTTGTGCCTTATATATATTAACTTTGCTTCAGTAGCTCTGCTGCATCTATCCTCTTGGTAAGACACTTAAGGAACTTTGGCAGTTAGATAATTTTAAGATAATTTTGCACAGAATTCAACTAGTATCTTAGTTCTATTTCTTGCCATCTATAACCCAATTCCTGTGTTTCATCTGGGTTACCTATGTATCTGAATAGCTCTGCATACTGCTATGTACTACTCTCCTGGAGCAAATCTCCCATTATAGCTTCTAATCTAGGGGCAAATATTGACCTACAATAGTTACTAAGTAAGTATCTCTTGGATTCATGAATATGGGAATTAATTTCTTTTTTTTTAAGATTTTATTTATTTATTTGACAGAGAGAGAGATCACAAATAGGCAAAGAGGCAGGCAGAGAGAGAAGGGGAAGCAGGCTCCCCGCTGAGCAGAGAGCCCTATGCGGATCTGGATCCCAGGACCCTGGGATCATGACCTGAGCCTAAGGCAGCGGCTTTAACCCACTGAGCCACCTAGGCGCCCCATGTGAATTAATTTCATTGGAGATTTTCACCTCATATAGAAAACACAGGATGGCATATCGAATTATATATAAGTATGGCAAATTCTATTCTTGTAAAAGACTTAAACACCTGAATATCCTCACAAAGAACAATTTATTGCTTATTTTCTTCACAAAGAGAAAGAGACTATAGAAAGTTGACCTATGGGTTTACATACCACAAAATCCTCCAGTTGTATTTATACAATAAAGTATTTACAGTTTTGTTAATAGTATCATGGATCCGGAAAGCCTTCGTGTGTTTGTGTGTATGTGTGCACGCACATGTGTATGTGTGTGTGTGTCTGTGCAGACTGAGGGAGAAAGACAGGGACAGAGAGAGAGGTAGAAAGGAAAATAGAAGTAGACATTATACCTGGCCAGGAGGTTGGTTAATTCCTTAGAGCTCTTTGTTAGGAAAAAAAGAACTACCAGTGGGCCTCTCAGCATGTCAGACCATTGGGTTGCTTCCAAAGCAATTAATTCTCAGTGGGGTGCAAGTGAATTCATTAAAACAGAGAATTGTATTGCCTCTGAGGATTTGTGGGAAGGTTTGGATCTTTTAGAAGAGTAACAGCTGAATGAGCAAGTAAAGCCGATTGTAACTTTTCCAGTTTCTCAGTTATAATTCAGGTTGATTCAGGGTGAGATACAATTATGGTAAAGGGTAACAATTGTTTTATCTTTTCAGCTGAGTAGAATCACTGTACCTTATATGTATATTAGTACCAATCTTTCATTTGATTGATGTCATAGATTAAATCAGAGAGACAAATGGAATAGATCAATTTTTTAATAAGGAAAGTCTGAAGCAGGAAATTAGTTTATCGCAAGTTGCTTCTGAATCTTAGTACTTTTGTGATTAGCTCTAAATAGGAGTGAGTCTGTTTGCAGGAGTGAATGTGTGAGTACCTGAGGAAGTATATGCATTTTTACTGGGGAAAAAGGGGGTAAAAATTGCACATTAGTTTTCAAGAAAGCTAACACACCTTTCTGTTACTCTGCTTGCCAGTACCCAATTCTAAGCTTCAGTGACAAAGATGAACATAAAAAGATAATTGTCATTGTAGGACTTGACTCTAACGATATATTGGTCGCCTCTTCAAAATCATTAAAACATTACCAGAAATCATCCACATTTATTTTTATATGTTATTTGATTTAATGCCTGACTTAAATATAACTATTTTTATAAGTAAAATCTCAATTGTTATGTGATGTCAAATTACATTTAATCCAGAAATTATTTATATTTTAACATTCTTTTAATAACATTGTAGGTACTATGAAATGTTTAGCAGTGTTATCTTACATATTTACTTATGTCTACGCAGATAGAGTAAAAATTATAAAGAAAGACATCTTATTTAGAATTTTAAAGAGTATATGCCAAAGGAATATATATATGAATATTGAATTCCTCCCTTTTATGTAGTAATATCTGATGCAGAGTATCTGTGTCTGTGTATATTCCAAGAGACAAATGTGGTTCTAGATAAAGTTACTATAGACCTACGATTGATACTGTTTCCATTAAAAAATGTCCGGATATGGGCAACTGGGTGGCTCAGTTGGTTAAAAGTCTGCCTTCAGCTCAGGTCATGGTCCAGAGTCCAGGGATGGAGCCCTACCTGGAGCTCCCTGCTCAGCAGGGAGTCTGGCTTCTTTTTTTTTTCCCCCCCTCTGCCCCTCCCCCTGCTCTTATCTCTCTCTCACTCATTTTTCTATCTCTAAAATAATAAATAAAATCTTTTTTAATAATGTCCAGATAAATGTGAATTGAATAGGTTTTGCCTCAGTATTCTAGGTGGAGACTGGTTAATCTTGCTGTCACTTTCACTACAATAATCATTTGGTTCTAAAGGGCCTGCGGGTCCACCTAGCTGGCTCAACGCAAAGTTGCTACATGAGTATAGAATTTTTCAGTCTTTACTTATCCTTTCTTCACCATTCAGTTATCACCCGCAGGCACCCAGTGGTCTTAAGGTCCTGTCACTCTGGAGGAAAATGACAACTCATTTTACTTAATGAAAGGCCACGGGTTATTTAATGCACTTAAGCGTCCAACTCCTCTCAGATATATTTGACTTCCAAAGAAGGATGGCCAGAATGTGTTTGCTTCATTTAATGAAAGATTTCATAGAAATCTCTCTACTTTTCCTCAATAAATGGCATGCTTCTTTAGAAAGCCACTCTGAGGTCTAACTGCAAAGATTCTGAGTTTCACTAGGCTTTGGAAAGACATCAACATATTGCTTAAAACACAGTTTTGTTTTGTTTTATTTTGAAGCTCACCGTTGAATTGGTCCCCATTTCACCTAACTTTTTAATGGATGAATACCTTGTTTCCAATAGTTTGCAAATAGTTGTTTTCTTCTCTGTTTAACTGGTAATCTTCCCAGTATCTAGCACAGTAGGGGGTCTGATAAATACTTGTTGATGAAGCTACCCAGCACCACAATATCTGACCTAAGTTGTCGCTTATGGTTCCCCAGACACTGCTGTTTAATTGCTTTCAATTATCTTAGCCCGTGTCTACCCAAGCAAAATGAAGTGGTGAGTCAAGCAATTGTCTTGTGAATGTGATCAATATAGAAATTCAATACGGATAATTAAGGCACCCCCAACTCACTTTTTTCTTATTAACAAGCTTTCTTTTCGCCAGAATTGTTCAGATAATTGCCTCAACTGTCCATTTTACTTTGCATCATAGACACAGGTCTGTAAGTAGCTTAACGGACCATGGTAAAACTGAATGGTCAGTGCAGTTCACAGATAGATCACCACCTAGTTCATTCATCTGTGGTGCTTTTGGATAAATCAGGCTGACTGGTCTTGGAAAATTGCATTGATTAGTTCTGCCTCTTAACGGCTGAGGTCTGTAGGACACAGATATGCTCCTGGCTTCTGTTTCTGAGTAGTTTCATATCTACCATTGTTCCCATATCCAGCAACTGGCAACATACACCAAACGAAATAACGGGTTAATTTGGATCATTCATGTAGCCAACAGAAACATTTTGGACCTCAGGTGAACACTGTTTTGTAGCATGGCCACAAAAATAAAAAACAAAGTTAATGTCATCAGACTTCTAAAAAACAAGTTTGGTTTCATAAAGGGAAAATACATCCTTTTCACAAACATTTCCCCTTAATTATGGCCTACATATGCAATAAGCTCTTTGGACCAATTGTGATTGTGAATTTTGTTTTTTCTACAGATTTCTGCTTCTCCAACGAAGTTAGTTACATGGCATATTGTTTTAGAAAAGACTGAAAAGAGGCAGTTGCTTTTGTAAACACCAGTTTAAGGAGTGCTTACAGAATAAATACAGAGAAAGTTAAAAATAGTAAGAAAGGACAAAGTAAAATATATAATAAAAGTCTGAGTAGCTGGATGAAGATTTTTTTTTCTTTTTGTAGACTTCCAAATATTTTGGAATCATATTTGTTTACGCTAGGTCCCCAAAACCTTTTGAAAAAGGAGTTTATATACTTTTTGGCTCCCTGGTCTTTGCAATAGTATACTTTAATGGTATGTTTATAGAAGAATTAGAAATACATGCAAGGATTTTCCTCTTAAAATACAGATGGGCTTAGATTTTAGAGGAAACATCCTTGGAAAAACAGATTCATTTTAAATGAATTCACATTAAACTTAGATTTAAATAATCATTGAACTTTCTCAAAACCTGGTAACATTTCTTCTTACATGCCCAAGGTAAGGATTTGTAAAAGAAGAAAAGGAGGGATAAGTTCATCATGGCAAATGCCAAGCTTGGGACTTCTAAAATATTAATTCTCCATATCAAATTTTGAGTTTTTTTTTAATAATTCTCATCCTTATCCCATCTCATCACAAAAGCCCAAAGTTTACATTTTCATTTCCATAAGGATGGATGAAGATATCCAGTGTTAACAAATACTCATTAAATTGAAAAAAAAAAAAAAAGATAACTCCATATAATTCAGTCCTAGAGTGAACTGTTTTCTATTTTCCAATCAGTTTGCCAGAAAATTCCTGGAGAGTCACTTCAACGTGCATTTATTTTGCCTACATGTGCCCAGGCAGAGCTGGATTTCCTGAGAGCTTGATGACTATCAAAGCAGGTGACACAAAGCAAAGACCAGACTGGCACAAGCCAGATCATTCCTGTCATAAAAAGAAATGCCTTCCTTACTGACTGCTTTAAACAGAAGTTTCTATATAAACAAACATTTGCCAAAACAAAATCATTAAACAAAAAAAATTTTACTGTTGCATTATTCTGGCAGCTTACAGGTGTCAGACTGTATTCCAAATCATTACAGAGTGATGACAAGCAGGATAGTAACTGTTACATAGAATGTTGCAAAATTTAAAAAGAGAGGCTAGTGATTATTTATATTTAATAAAGCTTCATTTATTGTAAACCTATAAATCCCTAATTTTTATTGGCCTAACTCTTTGGTTTGCTATGTGTAGTAACCAACTGTGTTTTTGAAGAGAGCAGCCTGTTAAAAACAATTACGGGCCTAAACAACCTACACACCCTGAATATCAAAAATATACTTATTCTGTCATTCTAGGAAACCCACAGAGAGCAGGTGTTTAGGATTACCACCTTTAGCAAAACTCTGTAAGTAATATGTTAAAGACTGAAAAATGCAGGAGAAAACACTAAAAAGCATTTTTTATCATTGGGCTATATGGTAAAATTTCAAGTCTTACCAAGTGTATGAAAAAAAAAGTCTGAAATAATTAAGTAGGATTTTAAAACATGGATTTGATGATGATATAATAGATAACCTAATGTGTGTATTCTATCTGTAAAGTGGAAATATTTGCTCAATAATTTCACACTGGTGTCTTGAAATGAGTGGAATGATGGAAGTAAATAAATGTTATAAACCAGGTTTTAATTTGATGTTATTTGAATGCCCAGGCCTAAGAATGAGATTGAGGAAATGTTAATAATGCAGATTGAATATAAATGTTTGCTGTGCATATGGGTATTACATTGTACATAACAAGTAAACCAAGGAAATAGTCTTCCAGTACTCAAAAATCATTCCCTGATTCAGAAAAAAATATCTTTCATGTCATTGAAGAACAAGTGAAGTTCCAACGTCTATCGTAGTTGTTTCATTTTCTTCTTACATATTAATGTAAGCAAAATACCAACCACTACTCATGTTAGAATTACATTCATTAATCATTGTAATCATATGCTTCATGTTTACAAAAACTGAAAAAACTCATTGAAAGCATTCTGTTAGAATCAACTGGCTGTACGGAATTTACATGAAAGAGTATTTTTTTGAGAGAGACAGAGAAAGTGTGAGTGGTGGGGCAGCAGAGGGAGAAGGAGAGGGAGAAAGTCTTAAGCAGGTTCCACGCTCAGCAGAGATCCCGTCATGGGGTTCCGTCTCACCCTGAGATGACTGTGAGATCATGACCTGAGCTGAAATCAAGTCACTGACTGACTGAGACACCCAGGTGGCCAAAAGAGTACATTTTTTTTTCTTAATATGTGCTATACATACATCATATAAGAAAAAGTCTCAATAAACTTAGATATACACTTGCACACAGGCCATTAGATGTTTGTTAGCATAACAATGCCTAGACAATCATATAAGCAAAAAAGTATAAATCTTAAGTTTTGTATTCAAAACAGACACTGCCCCTGGAATCATCAGAATAGTAGAGAAAGCCATTGCCAGCATTAGCTCCCCATTATAATCCTAGGCCCTATGTCAAAAAAGGACAATCAATATAATGGAGTTCAAAGAATTAGACCATGTATACATACATATGTTTGCATGTTTTAAAATACTGAGGATTTTCATATATAGCTGGCTATATTATTTTTCAAGCTAAAGTGCAGTATCATTAAATGGTATAATTCAGCTAAAAGTTTTTTTCCTTTGGAATCTGGATTGATTGCTGGTACAAATGTAGGGGTTTCAAGTCATTATTCCCAGGGTTACTCAAAGGCAATGATCGAGACGACATGCAGGGGAACCAACTCTTCTCCAGGTATGGGGTATGGAGTGGGAAGTTAGCCACTGCTCCAAAGCCCATTTTTGCAAAGTGCAAACATAATTGCAAGACCAAATCTTTAACATGTACTTTGACTTTATTGTGTAAAATGTCTGTCTACATATACATTTCAGAAGGTGTTCTAGTGGATTTGTGAAATTATTTTGATGAAATAATTTTAAAAGTATAAAGCAGAATGAAATGAATTCTCTGTATACAGTTTTGAGTATAGAGATAGGCATACTGAATGCATTCAACAAATACTTTTTAAATGATTTTGATGTCTGGAATATAGGCATATATTTGGTGCTTTTTTTTTTCTATTTTAGAGAGAGGGTGAGAGAGAGTGTGGGGAGGAAGGGTAGAGGGAAAACAAAAGAGAAAATCTCAAGCAGATTCCATGCTGAGCCCAATATGGGGCTCAATCTCATGACCCTGAGATCATGAGCTGAGCCAAAATCAAGAGTTGGCCACTTGACCAACTGAGCCACCCAAGCAACCCAGAGCTGCTGTTGTTTTTTGTTTTTTTGTTTGTTTGTTTTTGTTTTTTGTTTTTTTTTGTTTGTTTTTTAACAGCAATCTTAAATGGCCACAAAATTCTAGGTGTAAATATTATTGGCATTTACCTCAATGGGTGGAAGAATGAGTTTTCATATAGAATGTCAAATATTAAATTATAAAGGGTAATTTCCATGCCATTTTTGAACCAATTATAAAACAACTGGAGAGTCTAAATAAATAAATAAATAAACAGAACTATGATTGTTTCTGATTGTTTTAAATTTAAAGATTCCTGCTATTCACATTCAAAGTTCAAACACATGATAAAAACATGTACTTAAGAGTTATTACCAAATATTGATAACACCATCTAATTGGAATAAATTACATAAAATTTCAGATGGTATGCATATATACCATTTCTACTAGTCATGTTAAATCCCCCACAAATAAACAATAGTTGTCTCTAAAAATAATTTATAAGTACCATAATAATTAATAAGGACAAAAAAAGAAGCTATTGTAAAAGTAATAAGGACAGAGGCTGATAAAAAATATGCAACTGAATAATAGTAAAAGCAATGTATAATTCAAGTAATTGTCAGCTACTTGGTATGAAAGATTTCAATAACTGTGACCTGTGGAGTTTACCTGGAACATGAGAGCAAATATATTCTTCAAGAGTTACTGGGATTGGAAGGCCAAGAGATCAAATACGATCATATTTTGAGGGTAGTAGAATGACATTTATTTATTTAACATTCAACAAATATTTATTAAGCACCTTATATTAGTCTAACACTGTCCTTGGCATTTTTAATACATCAACAAGCTAAAGAGCAATACTTTCTACCCAGGAGAACTTAGATTCTAGTGACTGGAGGCACACAGCAAGTAATAAACAAACATAATAACTAAACAAATTACATATTTTAGAAGATATTAGATACTATACAAAATGTATAGTGGGCTAGTGTTAAGTACAGTTAGAGATGTATATAAATGGAGCACCTGGGTGGTTCAGTCAACTGAGCATTCAACTCTTGGTTTTGGCTCAGATTATGATCTCAGAGTCCTGATCAAGTCCATGTCCCACTCCAGGCTCAGCGGGGAGTCTGTTTGAGATTCCCTCTCTCCCGCTGACCCTGTCCCCATTTGTACTCTCTTTCTCTCTCTGAAATACGTAGATAAATCTTTAAAAAAGGATGTGTATAACATTGTAAATAGTGTGATCAAGGCAACTCAGAAGATGAGATTTGACCAAAGATTACCTAGTAGAGAGAGAATCAATCATACCTAGAGCAAAGGACACAAGATAACAGTGTTTCAAAGAGGCCAGTGTGGCTGGAACAAACTACTTTAGGGGAAAAGAGCAGGTGACATGATCATAGATGTTACTGGGTATAGACAGATAATGCATGGCCACACAGGTCAAGTATGGACTTTGGTGTATTTCTCTAAGAGAACCTGAGAGTCTTCAGAAAGGGATGCAGAGGAGTGACACACATGACTTAATTTCACATTGTCCAGCAACTACTACAAACATCCATTTCCAGAACTTTCTTCCCAAACTGAAACTCTGTATCCATTAGACAATAACTCCCCATTTTCTTTTTCCCTCCGGCCCCTAGCAATCACCATTCTACTTTCTGCCTCTATGAATTTAACTATTCTATGTACCTCATGTAAGCAGAAGCACACAATATTTGTATTATGTGACTGGTTAACTTCACCAGCATAATGTCTTCAAGGGTTGTAGCATGGGTTAGAATTTCCTTTTTTTTTTTTTTTTTTTTAAATAAGCTAAATGATACAGATGCTAAATATTTTAAAATAATCTCTCAGTCTACTGTGTTGGAAATAAAAGGTTGAGATGTAAATGAAGTGAGGAGACCTGTTTGTTATGAATTTATTACCATGATTCAAGAAAAAGATAATGTTGGCTTGGATATTAGCAATACAGATAGAGAGAAGTGGCCAGATATTGAAATGACTTGTTGACAGATTGGATATGGATTTGGGAAAAGGGTGGTTGGGGCTGTGGAGTTGGTAGTGAGCTGGAGTATGTGTCATTTCTTCACTCAAGCATTTTATGGCTCTTTTTCAAATAGTGGTTGTTCCATCAGTATTGGTTCCCTCGTGAAGGCCTAGCAAGGAGGAGACTCCAGGCAGCCGAGACGGCTAGTATTGTTCTTACATGAGGCATGTTTTAGACAGAAGACTCTTTGGAATGCATATATATTTATACTGTTAAGAGGGATTGAAAAAAAAAAAAAAGAGTAGGAAATACTGGCATTAACAACTCTCTGAAGAAGCATGCTGTGTGGTGCTTGGGTGGCTCAGTTGGTTAAGCATCTGCTTTTGGCTCAGGTCATGATCCCAGCAACCTGGAATTGAGACCTGCATCTGGCTCTTTGCTCAGCGTAGAGCCTGCTTCTCTCTTAGCTTGCTTTTCTCTCTGCTTGTGCTCTCTCTCTCTAACAAATAAATAGAATCTTTAAAAAAAAAAAAAAAAGGAGTATGTTGTTATCCTTTGTTAAGGATAGCAAAGAAACAGGGAGTAACTGGCAGTGGAAGCAGGATCCGTACAAGATTTTGTATTCAGAAAAAAAAAAAAATGGCATGCTGCACTAGATGAGAATGATTTAGTAGAAAGGAAAAAAAAATAATGATATATGAAGGAAAGCACAGAACTGTGTGGGATAGTTTTGAGTTTTCAAAGGTGGTAAGGAACAAACATAACTGAAAGGGCTATTTCTGGACACTGGCATGGCTAGGAGTATGTGACTGTAGGTGCTCGTGAGTGGTAGATGTTTGGGGACTTCCCTATTGCTTTAATTTTCTAGTAAAGTTGGGGCATCTGGGATACTCAGTCATTAAGTGAGTGGTTCAGGTCATGATCCCAGGGTTTTGGTATTGAGCCCTGCATCAGGCTCCCTGCTCAATGGGAAGCCTGCTTCTCCCTCACCCTCTTCCCCTGCTTGTGTTCTGTCTCTTGCTGTCTCTCTCTCTCTCTCTGTCAAATAAATAAATGAAATCTTTAAAAAAATAATAATTTTCTTATTAAAGTAAAAAACCAGGTCACTAGCTTGGCAATGTTAGGGGAGCCACTAAGACTCCATGAGTTCAGAAGTTCAGTCTTATACAAACCCCAAACCTCTATTTTTTAGCAAGATCGCTTAAGAGTTAAAGGCATTTACTGGAAACCACTTGAAAGAAATGGAACAAGCTTCATTTTAATTTTTGATCAAGACACAAACTACCATTTGATCATACGTGCTAACAACTGAGAGAAAATATTTAGAGTATGTTGTAAAGAGGCATGATCAAGGAGCCATAGAATCTTTAGTCAAGAAGAGTCTATATACCTATGATAGGCCTGTGACACTGGTCAAATCAATGCAACCTTTGTTCATCATTCTTAAAATTCAGAGGTTTCAACTAGTTTGGTGGTTTTTATTTATATAATTTCTGGAAACAAAATGCCAAAATTAGATGATACTAAAGATCCATTCCATTGTTAATATTAATAACTATAAAAACATATGAGTAATAAGTATCTTTTTTAAATGAAGCACTGTTTAGGGGACACCTGGGTGGCTCAGTTGGTTATGTGTCTGACTTGATTTTGGCTCAGCTCATGATCTTGTGGTCCTCAGATTGAGCCCAGCAATGGAGTCCTTGCCCAGTGGGGCGTCTACTTGAGGATATCTCTCCGTCTCCCTCTATCCCTTCCCCCATTTACATGTGGTCTCTCTCTCTCTCTAAAATAAATAAATCTTTAAAAATAGATAAAATTAAAATCATTTATATTAATTTTAAAGCTATAAGAATATATTTTAAATCTTATTTCCCTAACTCATAGTCATTTTTAAATCATATTTGTGTTCCAGATTTCCTAAATAAATGTGACAGTATTATTAAGTTGTCATGACTCCTTTAAATTTCAGCCAATAACTTCTCAGAACTTGCAGCTGAGCACTTCAGGTGGTAGTGAAAGTCAATAATATCCTATGAGATCACTAGAAACTTTCCTGGAGGGATACAGAAAGAATTCCATTATAGCTATGGGTTTGCTTGTAATTTATTTTAGAATTTAAGACATCTCTTATCCTCTGTTGAATAATTCTGTTTTCTACAGAGTAAACAAAACCTATTCTATCTGACACTCAGAAGTTGACTGGAAAATCCATTTGTCCCTAATTTCTTCTATGGAAGTATGTGTAGCAAAATACATCATTATCTTGTTTGTTTTATAAAAGTCCTAAATTAAAGATGCTCTTTTATTTGGGGTTAAAGCATTATTTTAATTGCATTAAAAGGAAATCTCAAGAAACCAAGAAATAGAAGTCTATCATAGTGTTCACATTCACTTTAAATTTGCCCAGCTAGTATTTGTCTAAAGTTTAAAAATATTGAGTATCCAGTTAGTTCTGGATAGGCAGAAGGCACTGTGCATTCAGATAGGTGACGTATGAAAAAATTAGTCTCTGCAATTTCCAAGTAAACTGTTCATCTAATCCAGTAAAGGGGGATATCCTGATTCAGATGAATATAATTTCCAAGGTCTGAGAGGGCAGGGTTGTGAATTGATGAGGTAATCTAATCACAGTCCCCTACACAACCTTCCTCAATCCTAAGCTTACTTGCTTCCTTCCTCCTACCCTCCCTTCCTCTTTTCCTTTTCTTTCCTTTTCCTTTCTTCCTTCTTTTCTCTTCTTTATTTCCTTCCTTCTTCCTTTTCTTCCCTTCCTTCCTTCCTTCCCTTCTACTGTTTATTTAATATTTAAAAGTACAAAATAAAGACCTCTACAGATTACGTATATGGGACTGGGGAGGGAGACAAACCGTAAGAGACTCCTAATCTCTGGAAACAAACTGAGGGTTGGGGGGCTGGGGACAGGGCGGCTGGGTGGTGGACATTGGGGAGGATATGTGTTATAGTGAGTGCTGTGAATAAAAATTTAAATAAAAAAATAAAATAATTGGGGTGCCTGGGTGGCTCAGTGGGTTAAGTCTCTGCCTTCCGCTCAGGTCATGATCGTGGGGTCCTGGGATCAAGCCCCGCATCTCTCCTCAGCAGGGAGCCTGCTTCCCCTACCCCCACCCCGCCTACTTGTGATCTCTCTCTCTCTGTCAAATAAATAAATAAAATAAAATTTAAAAAATAAAAATAATTAAAAAGTTAACCCACTGTCAAAAGACCTTAAAAGTTCTAACAGGTCAATCTAAAATATCCAAAAAATGAAAGAAATCTTATTGAGATAGATGTCCTACAAATATTTACCTCCATCTTTTTTGATACCATGTAAACAGATCAAAATATTTTGGTGCTTTCTGCAAATAAACAGGTAAAAAGTTCACACACATTTCATCTATATTCTACCCTACAGTAATTATAGTTCCCTTTCTACCTCCGGTTTTTAGCTTTTCTTTTGTTTTATATTATTTTGTTTTGCTCAACTTCCCATTCTTTCTATCTAGGTGCGTCTCAACCATTTTTCCCCCCCTTTTTTTTTTACCCCCTTTTTTCCTTTTCTCATTTTCTGTCTCTATTACATAGCTGGTCTAAATGTAAAACAGACATTTTTAAATTATAGTTGTTTTTTTTTTAAAAGATTTTATTTATTTATTTGACAGAGAGAGATCACAGTAGACGGAGAGGCAGGCAGAGAGAGAGAGAGAGAGAGGGAAGCAGGCTCCCCGCTGAGCAGAGAGCCCAATGCGGGACTCGATCCCAGGACCCTGAGATCATGACCTGAGCCGAAGGCAGCGGCTTAACCCACTGAGCCACCCAGGTGCCCCTAAACTATAGTTTTTTGATGAATAAAATTATTATCCATAAATTTCAATTACATAAATTTAGTATTTGCTTTCTCTCTTAATTTATATAGCTTAGTTGGATCTACATAGGCTTGTTGGCAGGAAGGTAAATGCTCAGGTAAGGTGAGGTGCAATGTTTTGCTTCACCTGAGTGAAGTCCTAAACCAGGCAATCATTTCAGTTCTTAGTAAGTGACAACTCATCCCTGAGGAGATTAAGGAGATAATCATTTATTTGAAGCCATAGCAACCTGTCATTAGCCTATAAACACTGAGATTTATATTATATTATGAATACACAGAGATATAACTGGAATTTTAATGGTTTTATAACTATTAATGTAATACTCCATTTGAAAATATTTATTTCCTCCATTTTTCTCTGATTTTCAGTAACTTTTCACAAAATGACTTGTCATATTCTCTAAAACTAAACATTATCTTTCAACAACTTAGTATTTTCTTATATGAAGCCATGCTCTGTTTTTCTTATACCGTGTTTCATAAAAAATTTATTGAAAGATAACTCATATTTAATAAACTACATAAGTATAAAGCATAGAAATTTTTAAGCTGTAATTTATGTCTTGAACAATTAAACTATCACTACTATCAAGATGATAAACAGAAACACTGCCCCTCAAAAATGTTTTCTTGACTCCCTTTACAATGTCTTTTCTCAACTAATCCATACCCAGCCCCAGCCTCAGTAACCAATGATCTGTTTTCTGGAATGATACATTATTTGTTGTGTTCTAGAAATATAAATATATGGGATCATATGCATGTATGTACATCTCTTTTTTTCCCCACATGGCATTATTAAGATTTATTCATGTTGTATACATTAATATTTTATTCTTTTGATTGCTGAGTAGTTTTTTTGTGTGTGTGTGGATATACCATTTGTTTATCCATTCACCTGTTTATGAACAATTGATGTTTCTAGGTTTTGCTTAATTCAAACAAAATTTCTATAAACATGGGTACACAATTTTGCATTGATATATGTTTTCATTTCTCTTCACTAAATTCCTAAGAGTTGAATGGTTGGTTTATATAATAAAGACTTATTTATTTATTTGTTTATTTGAGAGAGAACGAGAGCACATGAGGGGGAGGGGCAGAGGGAGAGAGAGAGAAGCAGACTCCTTGCTGAGACAGGAGCCCAATGCAGCGTTTCATTCTAGACCTTAAAATCATGAACTTAGCAGAAACCAAGAGTTGGTCACAACATACCGAGCCACCCAGGCACCCCAATTATAATATATATACATTTGACATCATCAAAAAATAGCTAAATTGAAATCCAAAATGGCTGCACACAATTTTACATCTGCATTTGCAGTGTCTTAAGAGTTTCTGTTTTTCCATATTCACACAAATGCTTCTGATACTTTAACATAAAATAGTCCCACAATCACTTCTCCAACAGTTACAATTTACCAGTTCTGAAAAAAATTGGGTTAAAGATAGCATGTTAGTCCATTAAAAAAACAGAAATGCACTATGTTACTAGTATCACAGGTTGCAAGATCCAACAAGATCAGTAAGAGCTGAAGGATGACAGTAGAAAGAGTTGGGGAGGCATGGAGCAAACTTATAGAATGAACATAAACTTGAGGTTGTTCCATTAATAATTGCTTTACAGTGGTAAATGATAAAATGAGCTTAGCTGGGTAAGGAATTTCATCTAGATGAGAAAAAGGAGGAAATGTTGACTAAATATTTTACAAAAACTTTTTTTGAAAAGAAAACAGAACAAGTGGTCACTGAAAAACTTAGGTCTGAAAAATAGTTCTGAGTAGTGGAGGGCCTTGGTTAGCCAAGGAGACAGTCTATAAGCCTGGGATGTCCAGGCAACATAAGCACAAAAAAACCAAAGACAATTTTTGTCTCTTGAGAAATACTGTGCTAAATCCATTGGTTTCTTAGAAGAAAAATGCTCTCTAAAAAGGCAGGTTGTTTTTGAACATTGTAGTAATGAGCCTCACAGTTCAAATTCAACAAATTTGGAATTTTAGGGTTTACTTGCAACTGTGTCACTAAGATTAAGTCAGGATTAGTTGGAAGCTCACTAATCCTATACTAGAATACCGAGTGAAAAACCTAGAAGAAAGTCTCTCTCTCTTTTTTTTTTTTAATAAACTTAAAAAATTCAGATCAGCCAAGCAAAAAAAAAAACCTGTTTTGAATACTTAAGTGGCAAAAGGAACACCTAGAAGGTGATCAGCATTGAGCAACAAATGGGCTCAGTGGGACTGAGTTTGCTGTTTATGTTCTTATTCATTCATTTTTCCAGCTCCCTGATAGAAAGTGGGAACTCAGTGACACTGCAACAAGAGGTCATTTTTCTACCCAGAGAACCTCCTCATTAAGTTTCAATTATTATGCCAGTTTGTAAAAACTGCACAGTTTTTCCATGTTTCTTACATTCCTAACACATATAGGTGGTTAATGTCTCTTCACATATGTTTCACAGCAGGATCTGAACTATTAGAACACTTTTAGCTAAAGTTCTTTTTCAACAGAGCATGTAAATTCGACCCCTGATGGGTGGTGTTTCTTCAGACATGATAAGAATCACTGACTCAGCCACTACCCCAACCAAGGACCCGTAGTGGAGACTAGCTTATTAAGGTTTCATTGGCAGTAGATGATGACAAATAGACCACACGTATTGCTCCATGATGTGTGCTGTTTCCACGAGTAACCCAGAGAGACAAAGGGAGGAAAGAAGGGAGGGAGGAGTGGAGGGAGAGAGAGAATCAAAATGCCTTCTAGATGTTTAGCATCATGAAACAATCAGTGAGCAGCCATAAATCGTAGCTAGGTGACTTCTATAATATACACTCATGGGAATGACTTAGATTCAGCAAAATAATGATGTTGCAGAAATTAGATTTGCTTAGTGAAATTAGTTAAGAAACTTTGTACATGATTGGGTCTTTCCTTTAAGTGAGATACACTAATACACCTGGAAATTCATCCTAATTTTAATAGGGAAAAAAAAAACTGTATACATATAAGGGGACTCAAATAAGTACAAGTTTGTAAGTCTTATACATTTTAGTTTAATTGGGCCAAAAAATCACATAAAAATAGAATATTCCCAAAATTAAACAAAAACTGCTCTTTACATTTTATATTTCTCTGTGTATCTTTTTTTGCTCTTTCATTGAATTTTCTCAAGAATCCTGCTGAAGATGAACAGAATAAGTAGTCAAATGGGGAAGTTAAAGCTTAAGTTACCAACGAGATTATACTGTCCGAAGAGAGTTCAGCCTTGCATTTTCTCCATTATAAGCTTGATACCCTGTCATACTGTGTCACAAAATTTGTACTCTCTGCCATGTCTCACAGGTATCAAACTGTCCTGCCAATAGTCAGGCAGTTCTAATTTACCCATGAGCTCAGCCACACATTTATAGCTCCCACAAAAAGTTTGCTGTTCAAGAAAAAGGAAAATTTTGAGGACCACAATTAAAGAGTTTACCAGCTAGTGTCTCCACAGAAAACAGAAGGCCAATTCAATACAGGATAATTATAATTCTAGGAGGCTTTATTTATAATAACTTGCATAGGTATGAGAAAGGTATGGGATAAAGGAAACAAGGGAGTTTACCCCAATGCCCTAAGGGATGTGGGTAAGAAGTGTGTTACCAAAGCCTGGGATCAGAAAAAAGTGGAATAAGGTCCTCTGTCTTGAGAGAAAAGTGACCTTTGGCAACCCCAGGAAATCTTTCAAGGGAGGGTGTAGTGGATAAAGTACCCTCATTTCACTATCTTCATGATCTCCTACCAGAAGTACCCTATCCGCTGAACACCTAAAGGCACTGGATGTATAAACATAGTTAGGACAGAATAGCCTCTAGTTGTGGAGAGAAACATGGAGAGTGGATTTAGAAGAGGGAAAGGAGTAATAGGAAAACTTCAATCAGAGTTTTCTTAGGATGAAGAGACCACTGAGAACACTTCTACCTAATGGTAGAGAATTCTATCCCTTCTCCACGGCCTGCCTCTTGGTAGAGGCTTAGTTCATACTAATTTGTAAAACAGCATAACTTATATCTGTACAGACATATATAGGATCTGATTTCAAGGCTATAAAAAGTAGAGAGCTCTAGGCCATGATTCTATAACTTCACCTGCCCTGCAAATGTATGTCATTTTATATGTCCACACGGTGGACATTCCATGACAGTTCCCAGGTATATAATAAAAATGTTCAGATGTCTTTAAGATCTAAGCAATTATGAATGAGTAAATTATGCCAGGATTAAGAAAATGCACATTCTATTCAGTATTTAAAATGGTGAGTTTTAATTTTTCTCTATTACCTCCTCAATTTTTTTTTTAAAGATTTTATTTATTTATTTATTTGAGAGAGATAGTGACAGAGCATGAGAGGGGAGAAGGTCAGAGGGAGAAGCTGACTCCCCATGTTGCTGGGAGCCCAATGTGGCACTCGATCCTGGGACTCTGGGATCATGACCCGAGCTGAAGGCAGTCGCCCAACCAACTGAGCCACCCAGGTGCCCTAATTTCCTCAAATTTGATAGGGATATGACTATAATACTACATCCTCTTTTTCTTTCTTTTGGAAAAGAAGAAAATAAAGACAACAGCAGAAAATACCAAAAACAAACAAGTAAAACCTCAGCAACCCAGTAGTAATTAGTTCATGCTCAAGGGACTTTCTAGTGTCTCTTGGTTACCTTATAATTTCAGGAAAAATCCTGAAATCATGAGGAATCCTTTTGGACAGGCAAGAGAACCAGGTCTTGGGGTACAGCAGTTTCAGGCAGGCAGAAAAATCTAGTGTTGGCTTAATCAAGCTACCCTGAGGAAGTTACTAAAGAGTATTACCTTTTGTGGATGTAAAAAGGTTCTATCTTTGGTCATAAGGTGAGTTAAAAGTTCATCTGTTTCCAGGAGAACCAGATTAGTTGTCTAGGGATCCAGGAGTATTTCCTGACATCTCACCCACAACTCAGAGGCACATGACAATAGACATTTGCGTCTGGTGTGTCTTATGGCTTCTGTTGATCTGGACACTGCTTGGCTGTTACTGCTCATGCCCCGGGCGGTAGCTGGCTCTTTAAAGTGTCTGCCAGTTGACTCTGCTGATCTTGACAGGGCTCACTCACATACCTGGGGTTTAACTATCTGTGCATTGAAGATGGTCTCTGCTGGGTTGATTGGGACAAGTCAGTGCAGCTTCACACCTCTTATCTTCCAACAGATTACAAAGGGAAGTTTCTCCTGGTAGAGGGAGAAGCAAGAGTTAAGAACAAGCCTCTGTGCAAATCTTTTCATGTTTCTGCTTGTGTTACATTTCCTATAGCCTTACAGGCCAAAGCAGCGCCTATTTTTCCTTTTCTTAAGCTCTTTTTGGACTCGGTAACAATCTTATTTTTTACAAAACACTCTGGTTAGTGAAATATTTTCTAGGTTACTTAGGAAAGTGGGGCGGGGAGAGAATGAAATAAGTATTTATAAAACACCTGGACAAACTCATCTAGCCAGCTATGGAAAGAAGAATAAATTAAAGAGAAGAGGAAGGGATTTTTTTTTTCCTTTTTGATGAAGAAAAGACTTTTTATATTGTGCAACTCCCCATCCATTTTAGAGGGATGATAGAATACCATTCCACAAAGCCTTATAACCAGCCTGAAGCAGCAGTTCTGCATTCTCAACATTTACCTTAGAAAGAAACATTGAGTCTGTCAGGCTTGATAGTTCAGGATTTATTTGACTGACTTCATGATCTGACTCTGGGGCATGACTGCTCTTCTGAATTTCCTCTGTTTTCGTAAATCCTACTCACTCTTTAATGCTCACTTCATTTCCTCTCCTCACTCACTCATTTGTTTTTCTGGACAGCTCCCACTCTTCTTGATTTTCCCATTTCCAAAATCTCCATGTAAACCACAAAATTTATTTCTCAAAAACTATTGTTCTTAGTACCTAGATAGGCATTTAATATGTGATAGGGGCTTGAATCGTATCTGCTTTAAACAGAGGAATATTAAAAAAAAAAAGTTAAAAAAAGTAAAAAGAGGAATATTATACAGTGTTTGTTTTATATGCTGTTTAATGTGCCTAAAGATACAATCAAAACCATTTTTACAGTTCTAAAGAAAAAGAGAAATAGTTCTACTATTGAAATTAGTTAACGATGGCAAAGAACTGAATCCAGAGAATATAAGTATGCTGGACTCTAGAATTGACTTGAACTTCAGGATTATGAGAATGTTTTCTTGTCAGAGAGAGACTATATATCAATTTTGGCAAGAACAAATAGAAAAGTTTTTGTGAGTTTCTTTGGAGCTCTAATTTGCCTCCTTCCAAATGTAATCTTACAAGAATTAAATAGCCTTGAGGAAGAGCATAGAAATTATTTTTTAAATTTTAAATTTTTCTAAGAAAATCCATTCTGGATTAGGGCATAAGAAATGAAACAGGAGTCTCAGGAAATTAATTGGGATAAAATTTGGGGAAAACCAGTGATTTCTTGCCACATGGTATTTCTGGAACTGTTTTAGGTAAGGATATTGAGAGGAGTGAAGCTGAAAAGAGGTCTAAGCCTGTTGCTTCATGGAGGACAGATCAGACCCAGAAAGGGTTTCTCTTCCCAAGGTTCTCTTAGGCAATGAAGTATCATAAACAGGAATACATGAAAATCATTAATGTTTCACAAAGGAATAAAGGAATTCTGAAAGAGCTATGAGAAGAAAAGTTTTTTCATTTGGGGTGTTACTGAAAGCAAACAGAGGCAGTTATTTAAATTTTCAGCTGCCTGAGACAGTGGATAACAGCTGAAGCAGAATTTAGGCTAACTAAAAAGCTTCAAATGAATGACATGTCCATAGAGGCTTTGAAAAGCTCTGATATACCCCTGGGACCTTGTAAGATCAACACAAAAATATGGTTGTGTACACACCCAGGGATCAAAAAAAGAAACAGATGCAAGAAGGTGCTGTGCTTTTACCTCTGGCTACTCTTAAGGCTCTCACATGCAGGAAACAAAGATAAGTCAAAGATGTCAGTTGATGAAGTGAAGTTAAAGATGTGCCTCCAACATGCACAAAGAATTGCAGAGATGTATGTTTTCCAACGATTTTAGGAAATATTTGTCCAGTCATTAGCTGAACACTAAGCTGACTTAACAGAGATTCCAGAGCTACAAATGACAAAGAATACAAACTTCACAGAATACAGAATTAGTTTGTAAAACTCATTAAATAAACAACAAAAATAAAAAGCATCCATGATCAGCCTAAGTCGAGGTGTGGGGGAAGGGTGAGAAAATATGATATCCAAAGTTGCCATATGGTATTATTTACAATGTTCAGTTTTCAACAAAGAGTTATAGGCCATGCAAAGAATCTATAAAGTACGGTTCAAACAAAGAGGGAAAAATCACAACAGAAGCTGTCCCTGAGGAGGCCCTGATGTTAGACTTACTAGAAAGAGATTTTAAACCAGCTATTTTAAATATGTTCATATAAATAAAAAGAACCATGTTTTAAAAACTGTTAGTATGAGTATAATGTCTAACCAATTAGAGAATAAGAAGATAAAAATTATAAGTAAAAAAAAAAGTTGAAAAGTACAATAAGTTCAATGAAAAATTACCTAGAGAGGCACCACATCAGATTTGAGATTGTCTCTCTCCCTCTCCTTCTGCCCCTCCTCACCATACTCTCTCTCTCAAATAAATAATAAATGTCTAAAAAATACTTTCCGATAAGTAAAACAAATATAAAATAAACCAAAATTTATGGGATGAAGCTAGAGTAGTGTTTATAGTAATGTTCAGTAGTGTCTAGAGGGAAATGTATATCTATAAATGCTTATGTTAAAAAAAGAGATTAATAACCTAACTTTCTAACTAAAGAAATAAGAAGCATGAACAAACTAAACCAAAACCAAAGAGAAGTAGCAGAAATAAATGATAGAAAACCCAAAAGTAGTAGAGAAAATTAACAAAACTAAAATTGTGTTCTTTGAAACATTAAAAAAAAAAAAAAGCGACAAACTGATAGCTGGACAGCACAAGGAAACAAAGTACCAAAATGATAACTGTAATAAGGAACATTACTACAGAATTTATAGAATTAAAATCAATTATAAGGAAATTCTAAGAATAACTGTAAGGCAAAAGTGAGATAATTTGTATGAAATTAACAAATTACTAATAGACCTGTAACAATGAAATAGATTGAGTTAGTAAGCAAAAACTTTTTTTTGCAAATAAAAGTATAGGATTAGACTTTAGCCAGTTAGTTAAAAACTGGCCAAAGAATTTGAAGTCATTTCTCCTATGAAGATACACCATTGGCCAGTTAGCACATAAAATAATGCTTGATATCATTAAATAGGTAAATGCAAAGCAAAACTATAAGATACCACTTCACACCTGTTAGAAGAGCCGTAATTAAAAAAAAAAAAAAAAAAAAAAAAGACCATAGCAGGTTTTGAGGAGAATGTAGAGAAACTGGCACCCTCTTACACTGCTACTGGGATTGTAGAATGGTAGAGTCACTGTGGAAACTGTGACAGTGCCTCGAAAGTTAAACATAGTTACCATTTCCCCAGGAATTCCATTCCTAGGTATATACACACAAGAACTGACAAGACTGGTTCACAACAAAACCTACACACCAATGTTCATACTAGCTCTTCAGAATAGCTAACAAGTGGAAACAACTCAAATGTCCATCAGCTGATGAATGGATAAACAAAATTGTGATATATCCATATAATAGAATATTCTTTTACTATGAAGGGAATAAAATACTTACATATGCTAAACCATAGATGAATATTGAACACATTATACTAAGTGAAAGTAGCCAGACATAAAAACTGTCATGATTCCATGTATGTGAAATATCCAGAATAGGCAAATCTCTAGAGACAGAAAGTTAATTATTTGTGCTAGAGGTTAGAGGGAGGGAAGAATGGGAGTGACTGCTAATAGACTGTGATTTCTTTCATTTTAGGGTGATGAAAATATTCTTGAATTAGAAAATCATGATGTTTTTACAACATGGCTTAATATACTAAAACCCACTGATTTGCCCCTCAAGGGGTAATGTGTAAAGTATATGAATTATATCTCAAGAAAAAATCAACTTTATTGAGATATAATTAATTACATTTACTCAAATTTCAATCTTTGCAGATTATGTGAACAGTATGTATCTCCATTTATTTAGCTCTTCAATCTCTCAGCCATATTTTGTGATTTTTTTACTGTGTAGGTCTTGCACATCTATCATTCAATTTACCCTAATTATTTCATATTTTTGATGCTTATATTGTACTTATCATTTTACTATCAAGTTGTTCAATGCTAATATATGAAAACAGATTTTTTTTTGGTATATTTATATAATGTCCTGTGGCTTTGCTAGCTCAATTGTTAGTTCTTGCAATTACTAGTTTTGTTTTGTTTGTTTTGTCTCATTGTTGTTGTAGCAATGGATTCCCTCAGATTTTCTCTATAAGACCATACAATCTCCAAGTAAAGAGAGTTTTATTTCCTTTCCAATCCATATGCATTTGATTTTTTTTTTTTTTTTAAAGATTATGTGTGGCAGGGAGGCAGAGGGAGAAGGTGAGAAAGAATCTTAAGCAGATTCCAGGTCTAGCGCTGAGTCCCAATTTGGACTCCATCCCAGGACCCCGAGATCTTCAGCCTGAGCTGAAATCAAAAGTCTGATGCTTAAACAACTGAGCCATCCAGGCGCCCTGCATTTTATTTCTTTTAAATCTATGGAGACATACTGGTTTTTTGTTTTGCTTTGCTTTGTTTTTGTCCCAGAATAATGTGTATCTTGATGTTTTTTCCATGTATGCTTGAAAAGAACTACCATTGGGTGAAGTTCTCCATAAATGTCAATTAGGTCTGGATGCTTTAGAGTTGTTGTTGTTTTTATTTTTTTTCCAGGTTGCTTTCTGTTGATTGTCCTATTATTTCTTGAGAGAGGAGGTACTGAAATCTCTAACTATAATTATGGATATATCAATTTCTCCTATTAGCTTTATTTATTGTTTGCTTCAAGTATTTTCAAGTTTATTAGGATTGTAGTAACTCTCTTAACAGAATTATTATGGTCTCTTAACAAATTAACTTCTTTATCATTGTGAAATAACTGTCTTCATTTCTGATATTTCTTGCTTTAAATTCTACCTTGTCTGTTTTTAACATAGCTATTATAGTTGTTTTTATTAGTGCTAGCATGGTATATATTTTTCTTTCTCTTTTTAACCTAAATGTGGTTTTGTATTTAGTTTCTTATAGGTAATGTATTGTTGGGTATAGTGTCTTTAAAATACGGCCATAAATTATTTGATATTCCTTCTTCCAACAGTTGAAGTCTTCCCCTTTGGTGCAGGTTAGATTCAGGGACTCACTTTTAACAAATTGAATAAAGCAGACACAGTAGTGTAAGACTTCAAAAACAAGGTCATAAAAGGTACTGCAGTTTCCTCCTTGCTCTCTCTTTTAAATACCTCATTTTGGGTAAGCTATTTGCTTTATCACAAGACTCTCAGTCCGCATGGTGAAAAGATCCACGTAGGGAGGAACTGAGTCGTTCTGCCAACAAGTGGATCTTCCAGGCCACATGAAGCCTTTCAGGCACTGGAGGATGATTTGACCGTGACCCCACAAAAGACCACGAGCCAGAACCTCTCAGTAATGCTGTTCTCAGATTTCTGACCCTTAGGTCTTATTATTTATTCAATCAAATAATCTTTGCCTTTAATTGGTTTGTTTGGGCCATTGACATGTAATGTGATTATCAATACGACTAGGCTTAAATCTGTCATATTACTCTTTGTATTCTCTTCCAATCCATAAACATAAACATGATATACTTTCCCATTTATTTACTTTTTTTTTTTTTTTTTTTTTTTTTTTTAGCTAAGTAAGCCGTATAACCAACATAGGGTTTGAACGTAAGACCTTGAGAACAAGAGTCACATACTCTTCTGACTGAGCCAGCCAGGTGCTCCTCTCCCTTTATTTAGATTTTCTTTCATTTCTCTCAGCAATATTTTTTAGTTTTCGGCTTAGAAATATCAATATCTGTAATAAATTTAGTATATAGTTTTTACGATATTGCAAACATCATTTAAAAATAGCATTTTCAACTGTTTGTTGGTAGCATATAAAAACACAATTGATCTCTGTATGTTGACCACATATATTGGCATCTCAAAGTAATACTGTGGAAAGGAAAACGAGTTAGAATTTCTTTTATGTAACTCCCATTTGTATATAAAAAATGGTCTTCTTTATTTTAACATACGAATATTTCAGTCCCTTGTCCAGACAGCATGTAAAGTAGTATCTTATAGGACCTTCTTAAACAATGATTCTGCTTTGTGTCATTATAATTCAAAGTGATAGACCATGGGGGAGAGGGGGAAAAAAAAACAAAAAACAAAGTGATAGATCAATGGTAGGGATTTCAGGTTACAAGGTCCAGTTGTGATGACAGCTCTATATTTAGTAAGTTGAGTTTTCTGATACTCCGCAAATTAAGCCATGAAAGTAACCACATATTCTGTCAATTTATAGATATGATGTAGTCTCCATTCTTTTTGGGGAAATTACTGACCAATCCCCATGAATTTATGGCAAACAAGGCATTAAAATTTGCTAAGCAATTTTGCTAAGGTTTTTTTTCCCCCTCTAAATCCACATCTATTATTTGTTTTATTGCCAAAAAAGATGGAAAATTTAAGTAGTTTTGGCTCACAGCCTTAATCCTTGCAGTTCTGAAAAACCATGTGCAGCAATCTTCATTTGTCTAGGAATCATTTGACAGGAATTCATTTGACAAGAGCTTTCTCAAAAAGGAGGTTCCTATACAGGTACTCAAGATAATATAGCTATTTTTTTCCTAGATAATTTTTATTCTTTTTAAAGATACAATGAGCTTTAATTTCTTATAAACTTGGAAATACCTTTTTGTGATAAGAGCAATATTTCACTGCATCTGGGAGTAGGTAGGAGTTTGGAAGAATATATTCTTTTTTGTTGATCTATCACATATATAAAATATATACAATTTTTTGTTGTTGTTGCTTAAATGAGTCCTGTGCAAATGGACTAAACTCTTTATTATGGGTTTTCTGGTTTAAAAGACATGGAGTTCATCATGTTATTTTTTGTGAATTTTGGCATTATTTGAATAGATCAGGATTTAGTCTACAAGCAAATAAATACTAAAATTTCCCACATATATGAATATCTGAAATAAATGGGGTTTATATTACCCATAATTTTTGAAAAATAAAGGCATCACATGAGTTTCTAATAGGAATTACATAAAGTATAAAATAAATAACTTCAAAGGGATATTTTTGGATGCCCAAATTTAAGAAACTAAATATCCAAATTATTGCTATATAAATAGATGGACTGATAGTCATTTTAATTTTTAAAAAATAATCATTTATTTTAAAAATAGCAAGCTCAGGAAATAGAATATTATCTTCAATTTCTTTTCTATGATCCATAGACCTCCATATGTTGCCAGGTATAGAGAAAAAGTCAGGATTTATGTGGAGAAGTTGAGTATAATTACATCAAATTACATCAAAGATGGATCTAATCATCCAATTCCACCATTTCTTTTGCCTTCCCTTTAAATTTGGAGAAGAGTTTTCTCTTTCTTCTTCTAAATTTTCCGCTAAAAGCAAGGACAAATCAGAGATACAGATTAAATCTACATATATGTAAAGCATCATTTTTTTTTCATTCATTCATATGTAACAGGCTTTTGTTTAATGTCTTCAGTATACCAAGATACTGGTAATATTAAGGATATAAGGATGAATTATGACTCTGGGTATAACAATGTTGACTTATTTTTTTTTTAAGATTTTATTTATTTATTTGAGAGAGAGAGAGAAAGAGAGCATGCATGGGAGGGAGAGGTAGAGCAAGAAGCAGACTGCCCTGATGAGCAGGGAGCCCAAAACTGGCTGGGTTTGATCCCAGGACCCTGGGATCATGCTTTAAGTTGAAGGCAGTCACTTAATGGACTGAGCCCCTTTGGATTTGATTTGATTTGTATTTGATTTGTATTTTATTTTACTTTATTTTATTACTATTTTTTAACCCACTGAGTCAGCCAGGTGCCCCTATTTTATCATTATTTTTTAAAGATTGTATTTATTTATTTGATGGAGAGAGAGCAGAAGCAGGGGGAGCCCAGGCAGAGGGAGAAACAGGCAGAGGGAGAAGCAGGCTCCCCGCTGAGCAGGGAGCCCAATGTGGCACTCAATCCCAAGACCCTGGATCTGGACCAGAGCTAAAGCCAGATGCTTAACTGACTGAGCCAACAAGTCCCCCCCTTAAGATTTATTTTTAAGTAACCTCTACATCCAACATGGGGCTCAAACTCACAACTGTGAGATCAAGAGTCACATGCTTTATCATTGAGCCAGCCCCACATCTCCACAATGCTGTCCTAATTTGATGAATCATGGCAATGGAGATTATAGGAAATTTTTGTGTTAAGTAATTTTTTATCTTCTAAATTTTCATAAAAAACTATGAGATTCAGACCCACTACTCTATGACACATAGTTAACTCAAACCAGAAAACCTAATATTGTTCAATATTAGCAACAGAAAAAATACTTATTCTTTTATTGTGAGATTTAAGAGTTTTTTTAAAAGTTTGGTTATCATTAAAATTCAACTCCTTGGAGCTATAAAATAAAATTATTGCTTTTGCTCGATGTGAATTGGTGCATATATTATTTAAACTACTGTTAATTTGTGTGTCACATTGAAATAATTGCTCTGGAGTCCATAATATCATTTGTTGAGGAATCAAGGTACCATTGCTTGATTAGATTTAAATTTAATCTTAAAAATTAACCTGAAAATTTCTTCATTTGATTAGACAGATGTCTAAATTATAACTAGGAAATGCAAATAATATTTCCATATATTTACTGATAAACTAGCATTCTAAATTATTACAAGGTTGAAATGGGTTTCCTTACAGTATATATTTTCACTTACTTCTAATCAATATATCTTTTGTAAACATAAAACAGAACAAGTATAGTTAAAATGTTAGAAATGGAAATGGTGAATTTAAAAATAATATCTCAAATAAATGACATTCATTTATTCATTACAGACTATAAAAACTGAGGATATTATTTCAAGGTAACATTATAATACATACTTTATCGAAAAATACCTGGTTATTTAAAATACAGTTAAAAGATAATATGTTTGAAAGTATAATGAACTTTATGGTAATGAATTAATGCCACAAATAGATATTAAATAAGCAACTGTGTTATATGAAGGTAATTGTAATTGCATTACATATGAAAACTTTTTTTTTTTAAGTAGGCTCCACATCCAGTGTGTCGTTCCAATTTTAGTATATGTGCTGCCGAAGCAAGCACTCCATGTCCAGTGTGGAGCTCTACATGAGGCTTGAAATCAGGACCCACAGATCCAAGACCTGACCTGAGATCAAGAGTTAGATGCTTTACAGACTGAGACACCCAGGAACCCCTATAAACATTTTATAATAAAAAATAGGCATGTGGTTTGATAAAACTTGCTAGTATATCTATGTAATATTCTCTCTATATGCAAAATTTATTTTATTTTGAAATCATCAGTAATAAATTATGTTATAAAGATCATGAGTGATATATACACACTTTCCTCTTAATATATATACCTCAATAGTTTAGTAAATGCAGAGCTTTGGTTATGTTGAAACTGGAAGCAAATGTGTTCCTGTCTCCCATGGTGCTTGCTATAGTACTAGGAACAGAGGAAGAGTCAGAATTTACGTGGAATGTATATGGAATATAATTAGCTCCAAAGATAGATCTGATGTCCCAATTACAAAATATTAATGATACTAACAATAACATCTTACTGTATACCTCACTTGTCCTAAACACTTTACTATGTTAGCTCATTTAATATTCACAATAACCTTATTGGGCACATACTATTATTATACCCATTTTATAGTTGGAAAAACCAAATTGCAGATATACGCAAAGCTTTCTTTTGACCACATATTCCAGTCATATATTCTGACCCTTGTCTCAGAAGCAACAACTAGTATAAGTTTGGTAGATATTCATCTAGACCATTTTTATCTTTGACATTTGTATGCTTAGCCACAAACAATATTTAATATTGTGTTCTGTGTTTAAATGCATATAAACAGTATCAAACTGTATGTGTGTTCTGAAATTTTTTCAAGATTTAGACATGTTGTTATACGTTTGTCTATTCCTTTCAATTGTTACATTTTAATCCAACCATTCTGATTTTATAACTATGAAGTGAAAGGTGAGTTATTTTATTTAACAAGGTTAATTTAATAAATTAACATTCAGTTCCCTTTACTGTCAAGCCAGTAAGTCCTCCACAACATAGAGCCACTATCATATACATCCTGCATGATCTTGCATAAAAACGACTGTAGATTTCAGCACTCATTAGTAAACATGGTAAAGATGATACAGCTGAATTAGATGATCTCTACTTTCAAAATTCTAAAAGCCTCAACTCTGAAAACCTGTTTCATAGGGACTATATTAGGTATTTCTTCATGAATATATTGACTTCTTGATATTAACTTTTGTGTTATCTTGAAATCTCTCACAGTTCTGGACACATATATAGTTAGGGAGGAATCAAGATTTGTGAAGCATATCTACTTCTGTACACTAGTCTCTCCATAAAATTCTCTGAATAGCCTTCCCGTAAGAGTACCTCTACTGTGTACTCTGCTGCTTATTCTTTTGTCTGCAGAACTAACTTGGTGGTATCAAAAGAAATAACATGCCTAAAATCCTTTAAGTCATCTTTTGTTTTTCCATCACCATTAAAACTGTTCTTTGCACCCAATCCTTTCTGTGTGTGCATGTACAGTTTCTTGAACTTAAAAACATTTAAAGAGAAAGCCACTAAATTATAGCTTTTTGTAATCTGTTATAAATGATGAAGCCTCACACTTCCATTTTAATTCCAAATATATACTTTCCAAATGATTTTGTGTAATATAAAAGCCCTTGAGTTCAAGAAGTACTAGGATTTTCTTTATTCGCTGAGTATAATATTTCTAGTCTCTAATGTCCTTACAGTCGCTAGTCTCTGATAAATAGCCAGAGGATTAATGTTTTAGTGAAAGCTAGCTTGTCACCTTCAAAAGGAAACCTCTTCAAATCAAAGTCTCTTATGTGCCTTGACTACAAAATGAATCTTAAATAAACACTGTAAAAAGAAAGAGAAAGAAAGAGAAATTATCTTTCCAACCATTTTTCTGCTTATATCAATTTGTACCTATGTTATCCATGCACACAAATATATATGTATATATGTATATATGTATATATATATATAAATAACTGTATATACTTGTTTGCAGGTATCTTTGAATGTCTACACATTCTCTCTTAAGTAACAATAATAATGCCACTAAAAGTAAATGACTGCACATTGCTTTAAGTGATTTAATGATCGTATTATCTTAAGGTAACATGAGTGCAAAAATACTCTGAACAGATTTAAAAAAAAAAAAATCACTCTCCAAATCTTTTAAGGTTGGTGGATCCTCATGTTAAAATTTGATTTCTCTAGCACAGTAAGTTGGTATAACCAAAAATTTTATTAGTTCTCCCATAAGCTGGAAACCTAGAGCACTCTAAACAGCAAATAAATATGCCAAAATTGTTTCGTGTCAATAAAGCACTGGAATAATGTTGAAAGACGTTACCAATACTACTAATTCTCCTTCACTTCTTTTTTCTCAGTTCCTGAATCATTACTTGCCTACTAAGGTCCAATATGAAAGTAAGGTGATACAGTTAGGAGATGATAAAAGGAGGAATTTCTAAAAGAATACATAAATCAAAACATTTAAAAATATCTATCCCGATTTTACTCACTTGACTTGATTTCTTTGGAAAACACAGGTGATTTTATAGCTTAGCAGTTTTATTTGTTTGCCATTGATGGCATTATTCTGGACCCTCTTTGTTTCCTCATCTTCTAAGCTGGAGGGTAGTTAATGGTGACTCAGTGTGCTTTATCTAAGAGATCTTATTGATCTGGAAGTCATAGGTTCTCCCTACAGTTTCTATAGCCTGGAGACTGCGGCACTTGTCATCACAAAATCATGTTACATAATTTAAGTGTTATTTAATAACATATCTGACAAAGTAATTGTGTTTTTTTTTAATACTGGTTCATTTTAATTTGACTACTTCAATAATAGCATCCAGGGAGGCAACTTGAATATTTCTAAATCCATTTTAGGCTCGCTTCTTCTGGGAAGTTTTCACGCTGTTAGCTAATCTCATTCCTAGCGATTTAATTACTATTTAACCAAAGAAAGTATTATTTTTCTGAGATTTGCCTGTTTCACCTTCTTCTCTAATTCTTAGTGCCAATTCTTACAATGAACCTACTGGGAGGTATAAAGTCTTCTGTAGAATGAACTCAGATACAACATGGAGTACTTTTATATATTTGACTTAAAAAAAATAATGACCAAATAATTTATGTAACAGAAAGATAGTGTGTAATACAATTTTACCACTTTTGTGTATCTGATTTAAATCCCTCATACTGTAGGGTACTAAATGAAGCCTTTTCTGAAATATAATAAAAATATTATTTCAATATGTATTTATAGTCTATATATTCAAGAGCCATTCTCATAACCAATGACATGTTATAATTTTAGCTTCATGGCTTAGTAATAGTATTACATGTAATGAGTAAGGGTACACTTAAAAGTATGTTTGATCTAAAACACCAAGTGAGAAGCTCATAAAAACTGTCTCAATAATGAATTCCACAAAAATGTATAAGAAAAGAATAGTACATGTTAGGATAATATGTGAATTAATAACAGATGCCAATTCAGTTAATGTCTGTCCCATCTTCCATGTTAACTTCATTCTATTTCCTTATTTGGGCTTATGAGATATGAGACTGGTATTGCCCCAGGGAAGGGAGTGGTCCTAGAGTAACTATTGGACCAAATACACAATTCACAACTTCATAATTAAAAAATAAACTTGTCCACCCAAAGACATAGCTAAAGCAAAATAAAATAAAATATAATGAAATATGCAGAAGAAGACAAGATCAGGCATAAGCAGCTACCCCACAACCATCTACCATTACCACTGATCTTTCAAAAAGAGATTTGAAAGGAATGCAACAAGAATGACAGATGCCAATGGCAGGGACCTGCCTCTTTCTCTGTACTCTAAGATCCTCTGTCCTCTCTGTCCTCTAAGATGAGACTCTAAAATCTCCAAATAAATTTAATACTCTAGCAGAAAAGACTTGCACCCTCTCTTTGTGTGGAATTCTAGGAGCTGGCAATTTTAAAATAATCACTCTCACTACAAATAGTGTGGGAACAATAGAGTGAAAATGGCCTGTGTGGGGTATTAGGAACAGATCGGCCTTAGAAATAGATTCAGATAAGCAAAGACTATGTGAGCATTTCTAGAGCCAAGAACACTGTGAAATTAAGGTAAAGCTACAGAATAGCATGTGACTAGGAGGCTTTTGCTGACATAATGAGAGACTGGTTTCAGAAGACTTCAGAAGTTTTCAGAAGACTGAAAAATACAGGACATCTCCATATATGTATTTGGCAGTAAATATATTAATTTACCTGACATCTTTACAGCACTGATGAAATGCTACTGATAGTGAGGACAAAATCAATCTTTAATTAAAGCAAGACTGTCAATATAAATCTCATAAACAAAAAGGATTTCTCTTGATAAAGGCATTATAAAATATCTAATTTAGAAGTACATTAAATATATGGATATATGAAGTTTCCATATGTCTAATGAATGAAACAATTATTAAAAATAGTTCATATTTCAGAGTAAAAAACCCTACTTACTTAGTTATCTTTAATAATAACTGTTTGGCAAGTTATTATAGTCAATAACAAACTGTTAAAATAAATGAATGTTTTGATAATTAATTATAATTGTCATTAGCATGAACAAAATATATGTATAGAAAAATTACTTTTTTAATATTAAAACACCTAAAATACTTGTCTTTCATTAATATTTCAATGTGCAGATCAGCAATTATTTTTTTCCAGACATGGGAAATTTATCTTCAGTTCAGTTCTATTCAAATATTTCAGATTCCTTAATAGTTTTTTCCCCCCAAGATATCTTGAATTCTAAACATTAATAGTAATTAACTCTGAAGGCTATTATTTTAATACAAAAAGTAGTGTCAGGTTCATGGGTTACATGCAATAAATTAAGCTTAAACATCAGGGACAATAGTCTACTTGATTTGAGGGATGTAGATACAAAAGAATTGCAGATGAACATGGAAAAGATTTTTACCACCTGGAAAGCCTGAATGTCCTTATGAGCTCTGAGGGGTCAGAGAGATGGATGCTCACATCTGCCACTCAACTTTTATCCTTCTGAGTTTGTCAGGTGTAGGTATATTTAACAAGTTTACCAACTTCATCTGCATATTAAATTTAGTATAGTTGACTGTACAGGATACACCTAACACATGCAACTTAATATCTATAGAGAACAAACTTGGAGTTAATGTCCAAAATTACTGCTTACCTGTCTCTACAATGAATACTTTGAAGGAGTAGTGGGAGAGGGATTATTCCATTATTTTAATTTTTTTTTTAATTTATTTGTGGGAGAGAGAGTGCATAAGTGGGGTTAGGAGCAGAGGAAGAGAGAGAAACAGACTCACTGCTGAACAGGGAGACGGATGCAGGCCTCAGTCCCAGGACCCTGAGACCATGACCTGAGCCGAAGGCAGACACCTAACTGACTGAGCCACCTTGGTGCCTCTGTTTAATTTTTACCAAATATGCTAGTTTTGTAGTTTAACTAACATAAATAAGAAAATGAAAATGTGTTTGTTTGAGCTTGAGTCTATGGTTGAGTTTAGGAAATCTATGCTTGAGTTTAGGAAGATGCAATTATTTTCTATTTCTTTATATAGAAATTAATTATACCAATTAAAGCAAATGTAACATTTATGTTCAAGAAAAAAATTAAAAGATCCTTTAATTATATAAGAAGCAGATTGTTGGTACAAATAGTCCAACTTCTGTTGTAGACTCTCTTCCTAATACTTGCGAACTTTCCTTAGGATTATTCAGTTATATGTATGACTTCTACATCTCTACAGAGACCCTATATACTATTTGTAAGGTTTACTGAGGTACAATTTATTTTTTTTAAGATTTATTTATTTGAGAGAGAGAGAGAGAGAGAAAGAGAGAGAGGAGGGGCAAAGGCGGGGAATCCTCAAGAAGACTCCTCGTTGAGCACAGAGCCTGAGGTGGGACTTGATCTCAGGACTCTGAGATTATGACCTGTGCCAAAACCAAGAGTCAGATGATTAACCAACAGAGCCACCCAGGCTCCCCTGAGGTTTAATTTATGTACAACAGAACTCACTATCTATTGGTACATACTACAATTTGTTTTGATAAATTTATAGAGTGGTTTGACCACCACCTTGGTTGAGATACACATTTTCATCATCCCAAATGTTCCTTATGTCAGTTTGATATCTACCCCCCTCAATCATTGCCAAAGCCAAACACTGACTTGATTTCTGTCCTTATAATTTCCTTTCTCCAAAAAAGTCATATAGCAATACAGTGTGTACTTTTTGCCTAACTAATTTCACTTAACATGTTTTTGATATTTCATCATGTTGTTGCTTATGCTAGTGATTCATTATTATTATTTCTGTGTCATAATAAGCATTCATGAACTGTGATTTTTTTTTTAAAAAAAACAATACCCAAACTGAGAACTATTTGGGTTGTTTTCAGTCTAGGGTTATTGTGACTAAAGCTGTTATAAACATTCACTTATAAGCCTTTATGTGAACATATGTCTTTCTTTTTCTTGGGTAAATGATTAGAAGAGTATTTCATAGGATCTTATAATAGGTACAACTCAATAAGCAGTGCCATGTTCTTTCCCAGAATGGTGTCACATTTTGATTCCTACCAGCAATGTACAATATTTCTGGTTGCTCTGATTTCTTGTTAGCTTTTTAAACTTTCTGGTTTTTGCATTTGGCCATTTTAGAAAGTATGTCTCAATATCCCATAGTGGTTTTAGTTTGCATTTCACAAATAACTGATGATATGAACAGCCTTTTCTGTTCTTACTTGACAATTATCTCTTCTTTGATGAGATACCTATTCACATCTATTACTTAATTTTAATTGGATTAATTTTTAATTAAGTTATAAATTTTCTATATATATTCTGGATCCAATTTCTTCAACAAAAATGTGATTGGCTATTATTTTCTCCCAGTCTGTGACTAGCCTTTTCATTTTTTTAATAATATTTTTAGAAGAGCGTAAGTATTAAATTTTGAGAGTCCAACTGGTTAGGTTTTTTTCATATTTTCTAACATGGAAGAAAACATTTCCTAATCTAATGTCACAGAGACTTTCTCCCATGTTTTCTTAAAGAAGTTTTATAGTTCTATTATGTTTTACAGTTAGGTATGTTATCCATCTAATGTTGAATTTTTTATATGGTGCAAAATATGAGTCAAGTTTCATTTTTATATGAATATTTAATTATTCCAGTACCGTTTGTTAAAAAGACTACGTTTTTCCCCAATGAATTACCCTAGCACCTTTCTCTTTGTAAAATCAATTGAATATTTTTGTATGGATCTATTCCTGGACACTGTATTGTTTTATTGATCTATATCTCTTTGCCAATTCTGTACTAACTTGATTACCCTATTTCATAATACATTTGTTTTAAACCTGTTTGGTTAATGTAGGTCCTCTATATTTCCATATAAATTTCAAACTGGCTTATTAATGTCTACAAAAACCCTGCTGTTATTTTAATTGTAATTGCACTGAACCTATATATTAATTGACAAAATCGCTAACTTAACAATATTGAATTTCCCATCCATTAACTCAGTGGAAAGCTCTCTATTTGGATCTACTTTAATTAACTTCATCAGTATTTTGTAGTCACTATTTCGTAGTTTTAAGCACACAATTCTTTTACATATTTTCTTAGACTTAAAGCTGAGTATATTTTATTAATGCTATTATCAGTAATATTGTTTTGTTGGCTACTTCTAAATTATTTTTTCTAATGTCTAGATATGCATTTACATTTTTATTCATCTTTTGCTTGAAACCTGCTTTTGCACTTACTGGTATTAAGTGAGTTGGGCTTTTTTCCCCAAATTATTTAGGGTTCTCTATGAGTTGTTTATGTTTTTTGTTTGTTTGTTTGTTTGTTTGGGGTTTTTTTGTTGTTTTTTTTCGTCAGTGGAGCTTCTGACTCTGAGTTGTTTATGTTAACTGTCCCCCTCCACCCCCGCCAACTTTCACACCACTCACAGTGTTATTTCTTGTTTTCAACCTTTATGATTTTTATTTGTTTCCTTACATTATTTCACTGGCTTGGACTTTCAGTACAACTATCAGTTTCTTACCATTAAATAACAAGGGAACTATGTTTCCCATAGAATACCCTTATTAAGTTGAAAAAGTTTCCTTCTACTCCTAGATGCTGACAGTTTGTATAATGTCTGTATTTTGAAACTTGTCAAACATTTGTCTAAATCTATCAAGATAATAATTTATATTTTAGTCTGTTGATAGGGTGATTTACACTGATCAGTTTTTAAATATTGAACCGATTTTGCATTCCTAGAATAATCCCATATTGTCCAGATTTATTATTTTTATATACAATTCTGAATTTTACTTACTAATATTGATATTGTGTGTTCACATTTATGAGGAATACTGGTCTATAATTATCATTTTTGTTATTTTTGACTGGCTTTAAGCTAATGGTGGCCTCATAAAATGAGCTGTGAAGTATTCTGGTAGATATTGTCTACAATTAGTATAATTCTTCCTCCAATATTCTATAGAATTCACCAGTTAAATCATCAGATATGCAATTTTCTTTGTGGAAGTTATTTAATAATAAATTTGATTTATTTTATATATAGGGTTTTAATTCTTCTTTAATGAATTCTGTTATTTTAAATATTTCATACATGGTCCATTTCATCGAATTGGTGGATTTATTAAGGTCACATTATTCAAAACATAGTTCCCATTAGTATCTGTAGACTCTGCAGTGAAGTCCCTCCTTCATTCTTTTTATTTTTTTTTAAGATTTATTTTTTCCTTTTTTTTTTTTCAGTTATTTAAATCCAGTTCACCAACATATAGTACATCATTAGTTTCAGAGGTAGTGTCAAAGGTTAAAAGTAGAGCTACCCTACGACGTAGCAATTGCACTACTAGGTATTTGCCCTAAAGATACAGATGTAGTGAAATGAAGGGGCACTTGCACCCCAATGTTTATTTATTTATTTTGGAGAGAAAGCATGAGTGGGAGAGGCAGAGAAGGAGAGAATCTGAAGCAGACTCTGTGCTGAGTGCACAGAGCCCCACACTGGGCCTGATTCCATGAGCATGAGATCACAACCTGAGCAGAAACCAAGAGTCAGGTGCTCAACTAACTGTGTCACCCACGTGTCACCTCCTCTTTCATTCTGGACATTTGTAATTTGTGTTTCTTCATATATACATGTATGTATATATATGTATAATTGATAAATATCTAAGCCATTTATTTATAGGCTGTAGGTATGGTTTAGATATTTATTAATTTCACTGATTTTTTTAAAAAGCAAACATTGGTTGATTGATTTTTCTTTACGTTTTATTTGTTTTCAAGTTCTTTGATTTCTTCTTTTACATTTATTGTTTTCTACCTTATGTTTGCTTCAATCTGTTCTTTTTCTAGTTTGTAAAGGGGGGGTTCAGATTATTGATTTAAGGCAGCTTCCTTCTTTAATATCAACATTAATTTTATAAACTTTCCTGTTTATATTGCTTTTTGTTGAGTTTCAGAAATTTTCATATGTTGTGTTTTCATTTTCACTTACTTTCAAATATTATCAAATTCCCCTTATAATTTATTTTTCAAGCTAAAGTTAGTAAGAAGTATATTGTTTGGTTGCCAAATTGTATGTTTTTATTGCTAATAACAAATCACTACCAACTTAGTGGCTTAAAATAATATGAAATTATATTATAGTTATGGAGGTCAGAAGCTTAATATGAATCTCATGGGGCTAAAATTAAAATGTCTGCAGCATCACATTCATTCTGGAGGCTCCAAGTGAGAATTTGTTTCCTTGCCTCACGTAGCTTCTAGAGGCCGCCTCACTCCTTGACCCCTTCCTCCATCTTCAAAGTGCATCACATCAACCACTGCTTTCATAATCATATCTCTTTTTCTTTAACCCTCTTGCTTCTGTCTTATAAGGACCCTGTAATTACACTAGGCCAACCCACATAATCAAGAATAATCTTGCTATCTCAAGATCCTTAATTGGTCCTTAATTTAACTACATCCCCAAGTCCTTTTTACCATGTAAAGTAACATAGTCATAGTTTGAGGACATCTTTGGGGGCCATAAGTATGTTCACCAAAAATATTTGAGAATTTTTCTAGATTGATTGATTTTATTGATTTTTAGTTCTGGCCTGGTCAGAGATGGCACTTGGTATAAACTGAATTATTTTAAATTTTTTGATATTTATTTTATGGTTCATAATATGATCTATGTTAGTGAATAATCTACATGTGCTAGCATATAATGTATATTCTGGTCTTACTGGTGAAGGGTATTTTTTTTTAAGATTTGTTTATTTGAGAGAGAGAAAGAAAGAGAGTGAGCACATGAGTTGGGAGAGGGGCAGAGCAAGAGAATTTCAAGCAGACTCTCCACTGAGTGTGTAGCCCAATGTGGGGTTCGATCCCATGACCCATGAGATTGTGACCTGAGCTGAAACCAAGAGACAGACATTCAACTGACTGAGCCACTTAGGCACCCCTGGGTGAATTGTTTTATAACTCAATTGGTCACTTTGGTTGATAGTATTATTCAGTTATTATATATCCTTATTGATTGTGTAGTCCTATCAGTTACTGAGAGAAGTGTGTGGAGGTCTCCAAATATGTCTCCTTTCAGTTATATCAGCATTTTATTAATATAATTGAGGTCATATTGTTATTTGCATATTCTTATCTGATCAGACAGCTATAATAAAAATACCATAGACTGGGCAGCTTAAACAACAATTTACTTTTATACTTCTAGAGGTTGGGGAGTCTAAGATTAGTGTGTTGCCAAATTTAATGTCTGATAAGGGCCTGCTTTCTAGTTCCTAGAGGGGTAGAGGGCTGCCTTTTTCCTGTGTCCTTACTGGGCAGAAGAAACAAGGGAGCTCAGTGGGGTCTCTTTTATAAGGACATTATCCATTCATGATTATCTATTCAAGGCTCCCAAAGGCCTTCCTTCCCAAATCATCACCCAAAGGCTTCACCTCCAAATAGCATCACACTGGGGATTCAACATATGACACAAACATTCAATCCATAGCACCTATATATTTAGAACCATTGTATTTTAATGCTGAACTCCTCAGCATTATGAAATACCTCATCCTCACTGGTAAATTTCTTAATTACTTTGTGTTTTAATTTGAAAAATAATCTGTTTTATAAAGTAGTAAAGTGACTATTTTACTTTTAACCTAAATATATCTTTACATTTAAAAAGGAAATGTTGTAGATGCCATAGTGTTGTCTTATTTATTCAGCATAACAAGGTCTGCATTTTAGTGCAGATATTTAGATCATTTATACTTAAAACAATTTTTTACTCTACTTTCCCCCCCATTCTGGTTTTATTAATTATAACTCATTTACAAACATTTCAGTGCTTCTTCCACAGTGCAATCCCACATTTAATTTACCACAGTCTACTTCAAAAAATAGTACTTCACTTCATAATTCCTATAAGAATTATAGAATTATCAGAATTATAGAATTATCAGAAAGTAATAATAAATAAATTCTGATAATAAATTTCTGATAATAAATCCTTATTTATTTTACCCCATCCCTTGTGCTATTGTGTACATTTTTCTTCTACATATGTTATGAACTCCACATGTGGGCCTCAGGGTTGGTGCCATTTCAGCATTTCTGCTCCTATGACCATAACATGGCACCTAAACTCTACATTCTCTTTCTGGCAGATCTTAGGCAGGAAAGGATTTCTTTCCCTGCACCTAACTGTAGAAGTTCTCTGTTTTGCTTTCATGGAACATGCTTACTATGAGAAGTTTTCCTACACCACCACTAGATACAGGAGTCTTCTATTCTTCCTCCAGAAGCCCTGGATCTTTGCTTGTGTCCTGAAGGCAGGATAAAAGGGTTTCCTACCTTCTTTTGCCTCTCTCTACCATAGCTGTTTTGGGAGGGAAGACCGTTTGTTATTCATCTCACAGTGGCTAAAACATTTTCCTTCATCTGAAAGGAAGTCTGGCAACAGTGGACACTGTTTTCTTGTCTGTCATCAATGCCACTTGATTACTTCCTATAGGCTTTGACACAACTGAAGGTGGCTTTCTCTGGTTTCCTGCCCTGCCCTAAAGTCTTTCTCACAAATACCCAATGCACGTCTTTGGGAAAAAAGAAAAATTATAAGTGCATTCATAGTCCCCTTGTATCTTGGGTTTTCAGTTATTCTAAATCAATGATTCTCAACATAGAACAATTTTTCTCCTTATTCCAGGTGCATTTAGGCAACACCTGGAGACATTTTTGATTGTTAAAATGTGGGGGTTATTATTGGCTTCTAACAGGTAGAGGTCAAGGAAACTTATAAACATACTACAGTGTTCAGGACCGTCCTCTACAACATAGAACTATCCAGGGCAAGATGTCAATATTACTTAGTTGAGAGATACTGTTCTAAACTCATGTGCTATTGACAATCTGGCCTATGATCATTCATTACAATTTCAGTTCATTCTTGTGATTAGCTTTTAGAACTGCCACCTCTTCCTCTCATGCTGTGCTAAAGGTGAAACAATCCATATACACCATTCATTTTACAGACGCTTGTCACTCTTTGGGTATCAGTTTCCTTGTTGCTTTGCAATTTTAGCACTTTGACAGGAAAATTTATGATTTTGTAGGTTATTTCATTTTTCTCATTATTAAGATAAGAGAGACATTCTACTGCAGGTTTCCACATGCTAAGTAGAGACAGCATTCTATTCACTTATTTTATTTTTTCTTTTTCTTTGCTACTTTGGAATTCTTCTGGGAGTAAAATACCTGTAAGTAAAGACAACGAAAATTTTCTCCAATCCAAAAGCTTCTGCTTTCTATTTTAGATATAAATAATCTCTTCAGTATGAAGGCATGCTTCTCAAAGGCATGAAATACAGATTCAGATTTCTCTTCATTTATGTATTATCATCAATTAACCCTTGAAATACTTGAAAAATTATAAAATCATGAAATGTTCCTCTGTATCAAATATTCAGTGTGCTTATCCACCAGCTTTTTCCAGTCATTTGTTGAAAGGAACATGCTGTGTGCAACAGAGGCATGGAATCTGAACTAGAAATATGTAAGGTAAAACTCCTGGTGCTAGTGCGGTGCTGCAGTGTCTTGGCTGTTACTGCTGGAGGCTTGTGTTTGCTGATGTGTGCATGGGGGTGGGGGTGCACATTTGGAGCAAAGAGAAAAACAGAGTGATGTGTGGATTTTAACAGCTTACTAACTTAGTCATTAACTAACTTATGGGCCTGCCAAGCTAAACTATTTGAAACTAAATTTCTTTCACCTTAAATATCTTAAAATTAAGGGATTAGACTAGACTGGTGTTTTTCAAATTGGCTGTTTGTTCTGTTAGTAGATTGGTGGCTCTGCTCTCAACTATTCTCATTCACTAGCTCTGCAATTAGCCCAAAGAATCTTTATTTTTACAGAACTCCTTTGATAATACTGACATAAGTGCTTAAAGATCACACTATGTGAAATTCTGATTCCTCACTAGACTATAGCCTCTGGAGACTAGGAATTTACTCAGATTAATTTTGCTTCCCAGCAGCTAGAAAAGTATATAAAGTATATATCGCAGAGATATAGTAAATACATAATATATAAATGTTGAGTTGATCTAAAATGGTATCAAAGGGTCTACAAGTCAGGTGTTTACATTCCAAATAACATAATGGAATTTCAGGACTTTGTGAATTAGTATTCAAACTTGTTTTCTGATGACTGTTATGCCTGTTTCATGATAACATGGTAATTATGTACTGTACAGGACAAAAGTAGAAGGCAATGAGAAAGTATGAGGTACATTTTATACTATGGACTTTATATAGGGAAGTATATATTTTTGTTTGTGGACTGAACATTACACTTGTTTTATTAGCTAAAGTATTTTTCTTTACTTTGTCAGAGTTTTTTTTTAGGATAAAATTGGTAAATTTATGTTATTTTATTATTATAAAATATAGATAATAAATATATAGTAATTTTAGTAACTACACGGAACAGCTAGGGAAATGTGGACATCACCAGCTTTGTAGGAATTAAAATGTGTTGTAATCTTTTAAAAAAATGCAGAGAAAATACACATTTTCATTCATAAATATCAAAATCATATTCTAGTTATAATGCTATCCTAGTGAGTATAAGAAGAAATATGATTTAAACATGGAATAAGCACATCATCTGGGATACATATGGCTAGGAAAAGTTTCATCCAAAAAGCAAAACATAGTTCAGTTTCTTTGAACTGCAAATGGCCAATCTCAATGATCACCCACTGTGGTAGAGGAAAATTAAATTGAATTTAGTTTTGCTTCAATTTATTTGCAACTGACAGGACAAACCCTGTGTATACCCATAACATTTTGTCTTTGAGCCAATAACTAAAAAGTCTAAAGTTGTTAAAGCATCTTGTAAAAGTTGAGAGGTCACGGAAGGGTTTGAACCTGAATAACACAGCACTCTCTCAATCTCTTAGTTCAAAACAAACATAGAAGACACAGTAAGCTCACTGATAGAAAAGCTGTTTTATTTCTCTGGTGTAGATAATTCACATGACCTGCTTGGTTCACCTCTCTCTTGTTATATAAATAGTGTACTCCTTTCACCTTCAGATCTTTCTGTGCAGATCCTCTGTGCCTATAAGATTGTCTTGTCTGTTATTGCCCGACCGCAGTGTTTATGGTTTTGGGAGCATTTTTTCCTACTGCACATAGCAACAATTTCTCTAATAATGCTGGTCTACATGTATGCATGCAGAGGAGACAGGAACACATTTGTCAAAAATGTGCCATGAAAAACCTATAAATATAATTCAGTGATTAAACAAATATTTACTGATAACCTATCACATGTCAGTGGATATTCTAGACACTAGGTATACAGTGGGTCTCACGCACAGTTCACCCCAACACACATACGACCCATGGCTATCTAACATCAGAGGCCAAGACCTTGGTGGCTTACAACAAAATTTATTTGCTACAAAGCGAGTGTAATGTTTAGACTTAGCATGAGAGCGTGTGTGCTTGTGAAGTGTGTGTGTGTGTGTGTGTGTGTGTAGTCACTTACCTTTTGGAAAGTCAATAACTTTATAAATACTACATTTTCTACTCCTTACCATTAGAAATTGTGTCATATATTCATTTTTCCTACTTCAAATGCCATTCAAATTGAGCTAGAAGAAAGGTACCATACTCTAATACACCATATCACCACGTTTCATTTGCCCTGTAGAATCATTTTTAAAACATGTTTACCTCCTTAATTTTATAATTAATTTTTTATTCCTTAGGGTCCAAAGATGATACGGTTTCTGATCATGCTAAAAGCTGATGAGTGAGAAAATCTTTTAGGATAAAATGCATTTATAAATGCAAGTATCTGGTAATGGCTCAATGAGGCAAGACAAGTCTTTTAAACTTGTTTAAGAACAAGTTTTAAAGAATACCTTCTTTTAGGGGCACCTGGGTGGCTCAGTCATTTAAGCATCTGCCTTTGGCTCAGGTTATGATCCCAGGGTCCTGGGGTTAGACTCCTTGCTCAGTGGAGAGTCTGCTTCTTCCTCTGTCCCTTCCCCTGTTCATGCTCTCTCTCTTACACTCTCTCTCAAATAAATAAATAAAACCTTTTAATCTTAATATTAAGATGAAATTTTCCACGAAATTAATGTAAACTCTAATTAAAATAAAAGGGCTAAAACATTTCTCTTAAGTTACCCATTATGTATTACTGGATGAAAAACAACCTTTCTTGTAGTTAACTATGAAATGGTAAAACATGCAAAAACAATTATTGTTTTCTAATGGGTTATATTTGGCTAGTAGATTTATTTTGTTTGCTCACATAGTTAATATTACTTGCCCACATTTTAAAATTAGGTATTTTATATAAAATTTAGATTTATGGATTTTGTAAAGAAACTACAGACCTGCAACACAAGACCCACCCCTTTTCTCGTGGCAACAGTCAACCGAGCCTGTGTAGCAGCTGCCTGTTTTTGAAGAAGCATGCTCTCTCTAGCTCAAGAAAGCCCACTATCTCTTTACTGTTTCATATTCTTCCTGCCCAAGTCATTAACAGTATGTTTTTGCTCACAGTAGGTTTTCTAATTTGCTAGAGGATTCTTTAACCTCCAGTCATCCTTCACTAACATAGAACTAATATGACATAATCATTTGTTTTACTTTTGTATTTAAGCTGTCTGTACTTTTAAGTTGGAGGATAGCTTAAGATTTCTAAGAGATAATTCAAAAACTTAAAAATGTAAAATCATTCATTGTTTAGAATTTCACAGTTTGAACTTGGTTTGAACCCATAGCTCAGAGAACTTAATGACTCACCAACTGTTTCATAACCACTTACTGGCATTGGTGGAACTAAAATAAAGCTGCCTCACAACCAACACAGCTTAGGAAGTATTCCTGAAATATTTGTGATGCTCAAGCAATAATTTGCCCGTCATGTGTAAATATCTGTATGAACACTATATTCCCTACAGAACAAAATAATCCATGTACACTGTTTGAATTCTTTAATAATCGGAGACATTTTTATAATGCAATATTGTTTCAGATTTTAAAATCTTGCTTAAAACATAGCCCACCATTTATATTATTATTAAAATTATTTATCAAAACTAAAATTTACCTTCCTTTCAAAAATATATTAAATATGTTTATATCACACAATAATGCTGACTTCAGCATGCTGACATGTTATTATACTATATTAACAACACTAAAATAATGTGTGGTTAATTTTAAATGCCTAGAATATATGGTCCTCGTTTGTTCTCACTGGTTTAAAAAAACATCATTCCCAATACTAAATATTCCCAAAGAATGAATAACAAATATTTAAAAGATTATGAGAGTACATAAAGCTATTTTCCCAAAATATCTAACATTTTTCATCAACTTTATATACTTATAAGTGTAGTCTTTAGCCTCTAAATATGTCATTTAAACTATTTTACAATTCTGGAAGATTTTTCTAACAGAATAAAGAATGGGATTTAATTCAATATAGTCAACACTCCACTAGGTTTGCACTAAGTTGGTTTGTTCCTAATAACCATGGTATTCTGTGAACTATTTGATTTAGCTGAAAATATTATAGAAGACTATCAATTCTCCAATTCCGCTTATGCCAATGCCCAGGCTATTTCTACAGATATATATTAGTTGAATGTAGTTTGAAATAGTCATATGTGTTATACTTTCAGTTTTAGTGAAATGTGGTAACAGATTAGAGACAATCTTATTGATGACTTTAAGTCAGAACTAGTGATTATATAATTACTATTTTAATAAAGATCTTATAATCAAATCTAAAATTGCTAATATATAAATGTGATTTATAAAACAAAAGAATATAAAAAGAAAGTATTTTAACCATTCCCTGGGGCATTATTATTAATAGACATTTTAAAGTAGCTTTTCTTTTTTTTTGGCTAATTTTATATCTCTAAATAATGTACTATGTTTTTCTTTCTCAATGTATAAAAAGTTTGTACATCACCTATTATGAGTATATTATAGCAGAAGAGAGTTTGTCTTATACACTTGAAAAACCCTGAATTTTCATTCATATATTTTTATTATTCTATTTAGTTACATAAATAAAATTTCTAACTTGGAATAATAATCTAAACTATCATTCCCTTTTCTGTTAAGAATAGGCAGCATGTCTTTGGAAAATGAAAATATTTGTACATCTTCTGTTCGCTTAACATTCTCTCCTTACCACCTCTTTTTTTTAGTACATGTGCTGCTGAAGCGAGCACTCCCTACCACCTCTTAATCTCTGTATCAAATAAGCTTTTACATTGTCACACCTGATACCCTTTATAGTCTGTTCTTTAATCATAATTAAATTTGTTGTAAAAATTTAATCTATTTAATGAACAAAAGAATATACATAGATTAATTCTAAATGTGAAAAAATACACTTAATGTTTGCATTATGATTCTAGTCTTTCTTCATATTACAGCCATGTAATTCACAATGATTAAACTAAGATCCTAATAATGCAAACCTCTGCTATTAAAAGCATTTTCTTATGCTAATTAATGAAACTGACCCATATCTATATTTGGTTTCCAAATTTATACTTTCTATTTTGATGTTAGTGTTAAGTTAAATAATCCAGGTTTGGATTTTTACCTTTTACCTTTGACTGAATATCTTCTGCTTGAATAAAGTCACCTCCCTAAGAAAAAAAAAGAGTTGAACAAAACAAAATTTGAGTTTATATATATGGATCACAGAGAGTTTCTTTTTTATTACTTGGATTTATTTTCCACTTTCTTGATCTTTCTGTAAGCTGACTTGACATGAAGAATTTTGAATCAACTTCCATTTCATTGAGCTGCAAACACAATGGGGCATATTTCTAAGTTACATTATTAAATTTATCTACTTGAAATACTTGGAGGTTGTTTTGATTTTCTATATTTGTATTTCATCAAAGTTGATTCATGCAGCTTACAGTTTTGAAATTAACTCCTCAAAGTTCCTTGCTGTGTAAATAAGGATAAGGTAAACATCTTTTCTAAAATGCACCTTTTAAGCTCTGTCATATTTGACTTGTCAAATCAATGTACCCTTGTGATCAAGTGATTAAGCTATTTACTGCTTTTCACAGAAAGCTATTAAATAGATCATAAACACAATATTATGGAATGAGTGTCAGGATCTCTAAATTCTACTTACTAGTTAGTTGTGTGACCTTGAACAAGTCACTTAATCTTTTTGACCTCAATTTCTTTACATACATAGCAAGGACAGCAATTATCTCTATGGGCTTTTTTTGCTTGTAAAGCTCTATGATTTTATTCTACAATTATCTTTGGAATGGATTTATCATAAGGGAGGAAAGCTTCATTGCAATGGTTATACAAATAATCTCCTATGAATTATGGAGTTAATTTAATAAGCCTCTTAGTTTTGGGGGGTAATTTTCAGAAAAAGCAAATATTCATTTAAGAAGACATGTACTCAAGATTACTTTTAGCAGAAAAGTTGTGCCTCTTATAACTGAGCATTTCTGGCAGCTGCTTATCAATCATGAGTTTCAGAGTTGGTAACCATGACTCAGAAAGTTTCACTTTACTGGTACTAAGAGCTAAAAATTTTAGCAATATAACTTAGAGCATTATCAACTAACTTGGTTTACTTCCTTAATTGTTTTTAAGTGATTTCTTAATAACACTTTATCAGCATAGATTTAAAATGTACTTCTGAGGAAAAAGTACATTTTTAATGTATAAATATTTCTGTACAAGGTAGGAAAAAAGAGAGTCGAAATGCCTGAGGTCTTGCGCTTATTTGACTGCTCTTGACTTGCTGGGTGGCCCTAAGTCAAGCTGATCAAGTTACTACTTTCTAAAGCTTGCCAAATATTGTCAGGGCTTTGGAGAAGGTAATGAAACCATAAGTGTAAAATGCTCTACAAATAGAAAGGTCAAAGACCAGCATATGTGAGGCACATTTTCATTCTTAATGAGCAGTTGGACACTTAGTAGGGTTTGCTAAAGCATCTAATTTTAAAGAGTCACTTCATTTTGGAGCAATTCATTGAGAAACAGCAATATTTACTGAGGTCACTGCATCATTATTTGAAACATCTGAATTTATAAGCACACCATAGCAATAATAATGTTCAGAGTAATATTAATCTAATACTTAACAATAAATGCTATTAATGGTGCATCAGAAAAAGCAGGACTGAGTTGTTCGATAGAGCTAGGTTTAAATTACAAAGTTACTACTTATTTGTTCAATGGGTCAAGCTTTTCTGCCCTTACTATACATTTCACAGTGTGGTGAAGTTGTTTTAAAATAATTTTCTAAGAGGAAACATGGCCTTGCCCACACTTCATTTCAGGGCAGACAGAAGGAGTTCTCTTCAAGCACAAGTCATCATTAGCCTTTGGACCTCCTCAAAAAGACCTTCACTCTTCTCCCATTGTAACTGTAGCACATCTATATCTGTGAGTCTTTTCTCAACTGGCAATGGGCAATATTGGCAAATGAGGCATATGACAGAGTAAAATCTCATGCATAGTAGAGTTCAAGAGTTACCTACAATCCAGTTAAATGAATTTCACTTATTCGAAAATATTCCCCTAGATGCTAACCTTGCACTCTATTACACTTTCATCTTTCACACTCATTCTTTCCCTCAGAATTTCTGTACTTGTATGCGAATTACACTGGTACATAAATTATCCATCTTATAGTGATACTACTATTATAAACAAAGTAAAGCATCTACCTAAAAAAACTGTAACAAAAGTCATATTAAGTCAGTAACTATATAAAATGGTTAAATGTGTCACCTAACATTACAAAGATTTTAACGAAGATCTTAGAGAGAATATATCTATTGACACCTTGTCCTCTGAGCAGTTGAATTTCTTCAAGCAACATTCTTTCCATATAGATGCAATGAACTGCAATAGGTAAAATTTGTCTTTTCTTAATTTTGGGGACAAAGTTGTGACTCCTCAAAACTGTATAGGTAAAGGTCATCATGATAGGCAGTTAAGCTTAACTCCATCTCACATCAATTTTCTTTCACTCTAATTTAATCTTTTCTTTCATACTACTTTTCTGTATCATGTTATTTTGTGATTTTTTTAAATGCTTAAGTAAGTAATCTGATAATTTGGGGGGGAAGTAGAGTATAAATCAATCAGTTAATTAGATGATATTGAAAGAGTCAAAATCATTTGTACTCATCTTCTATAATGTCAATGTTTTGCTGAGCTTAGACTCTAAAAGCAATAAGAATAAGGGAGCAGCCTATCATCATCGGCAGTGCTCAGAGTTTCTTAGTTCTTGTCAGCATTTGATAAGAGCAAACTAAATCCAGAGGGTAAGAGAACTTAAAGAGTATCATACAGGTCAGCTTTCAGGAACAAAAAATAGAGAAAAGTATAAGGACTTAATCTGGAAGGTCAAATGGACGGTGTATAGGACAGTGGTCATTTGAGAAAAAAGGTCATCATTCATTCTTCCTTATTAAAGTACTAATTAATCTGTATCACACCACAGAGCCTCTTTGGGGATGCTATAAGAATTTACTGTGTGCATTATTTACAATCCTATTTTAGCTGCATACAGTGGATTGAGGAATATGTCATTTAATCAACATATGTCTCATTTACAGATCAATTTATTAATCATCTACCATCTGCAACATAGTGAATGATAGTTTTAACCAGATGAATTTGACTCAGTCATTTTCTAAATGCAACACAACTGAATATAGTCACTCCTCTCAAACACCTTGTCTAATAGAAGAGGTATACAAATTAGTAATACTAGAAGACACAGTCCATCTCTTTATTCATCAAGCTCCCCAACAATTGATAAGCTCTTCAATATTAGGTATGTAAGAATATTATTTTCAAAAAAGTTTAAAGATGTGATTTACATATAAGCATAGAACAAACATGGGCTAATGTGCTAATTTAGCACATTAATAAAAGCAAGACAAAATTGATTCAAAGAACTTGAGAGGGTGAGTATACATGGGCTTTGAAAGAAACAATGATATCATAGGATGTCTAGGTCGAATATAAACTACTTACTCTCCTAAAGGGCAATAATGACATAGAACTGAGGATTATCTTTTCAGTATGAAAGGACTTATTTTCATTTCTATAAGAAATAACCTACCAGTTAACAAAAATTTCATAGGTTCTGGATTCTACTCAAGTGTAAAATGGAAGTCAAACAATGGTAGTTTACTACCTTTGGTAATAGCCTTTGGGTATGCCTATTAAATAATACGCCTGTATGTCACTGGAATGATAGCCAATCATACTTTTGCCTAAGTGTTAGAAATTCTTCTGGTATATGGGACATAATTTTTATGTAAGTGAAAATATGGGTGGATATGGATATGAGATTTAGGCATCTGCATAGCATGTAAGCAAGCACTGGACCCTGGTTGATAAGCAAGCAGAATAAAGTATTAGTAATTTATGAACAATTACTTTAACAAATTTAAAATAGTGTGATGCATTAAGTAAGACTGATTTATGTATATATGTATATATATTCTACTGAGCTCACACATAGGATCAAATTGTCAAATAAGACTTATGAGTTTGAGATGTTATGCTGTATCAAGCTTACCAATGATCTGATAATATGAGTATTTCAGAACCAAGGACACAGAAGACAATATATGCCACATGCCTGGGATATCTAACTGTTTTTCCAGATTAGGGTTTCCAGATAAAATATGGGTTGCCCAGCTAAATTTCCATTATAGAGACACAATGCCATTTTTTTAAATGTAAGTAAATTCCAAATATTACATGGGACATACTTAACACACATATAAATTTCATTGTTTTTCTCCAATTCAAATTTAACTGGGCATCTGTATTTATATTTGCTAAATCTGGCAACCTGACAGGATCCTTCCTTTCAGTATCAGTCACACACTCTCTTGCCCAGAATAATAGATGAGGTTTCGAAAGAAGGTTTTGTGGCTTTACCTGACACAACAAAGGCATTTAAGTTATATAACATCTCTATTTTATACCCACAGAATTGTATGGCTTACATGACATTCTCTGGAGAGCCATGCCTCATAAATCCGGTGTCTGCAATTTTATTTACTATAAGTAATCCTTTAGCCAGGGACATCTTGCTAAGGAGGTTCTATAGATAAGGTTTCTTCCTCCTAGAAAATATCATTAGTCTATGCACCCAGAGGCCCAGTTGACAAGATTAGGCCAAGTTACTCGCCCTCTTTTCTTTCCCCTGGGGTTGTGCCCTGGTCGCTAGAATGAATGGATCATGGGCCAGATGTATTCATGACTTTAATATTTAAGTAAAAACATACTTCCATTTATGCCAGAAATAAAAATAAAGGCAGATTAAAAAAATGTGAACCTGCCATATTTATGTTAGGCACAATGTAGACACACAATGGATGTGTCTCAACTTGAAAAGTTTTGTTGTTTTTTTGTCATACACATTACCCTTAGAAAAATTCCTTTGTTATTTCATGTATAAAACTTTTGAGTAGCAAGTGAAGTAGAGTAGTGATTTGAGAGGAAACATTTAACAGGAATCTCTTAGTTCCATCAAACAGATCTTCTATTTCTCCAAAATTGTGTTTAATCAAATATGTGACATCTAGTGAGTAACTCAGAAGGAGTATGACAGAAATGAAAAAAAAAAAAAAAACAATTTGATGACTAGCAGGCCATGGAGACCAAGATATTATACTCAAATCAGTGAATACAGATGGATCAGAATTTTATAATTCTGACAGAGTAAAAATCTAAGATTTATCTTGGGCTACATAAGTTTTGTATACAACAGTAAAACAGAAGTTTGTCACATGCACAATTAGAAATATAACAATTCAATCAGTGATTCAAAGTCCTTTAAAAAAATAAGCAATTGTATGATTTACATGAGAGGCCCTAAATCTTTTACCATAACATTTCCTTTTCACATGAAGGGAAAATTTTGTAGTTAGTATCACTACTTTGGAGGATTCTAAAACTCTTAGAAAGAGTAAAGTGAGAATGGCAGATTGACAGCAAGAGAGAGAGAAAAATGATGTCCCAAGCAAGCTGACATATTGTTCCCACAAGTAATCAAAATGTACGGATTAACTTCAGATATTTGAAAATTATAAAATGATAACATTTTTTATAAATTAGTAAGGAAAGAATAGTGACATTTGAATAAAATGGTAAAGGAACAGCATTTGTCCCCTTCTTCTGCATTGATATAAAACAAAAACAAAACCTTTTCCTTCCCACTCATTCCACACCAGTGCTTTGTGTTTAAGATTAAAGGAGAATGGTCAAAACTCTGAAATTAGAGAGAGAAAAATGCTTTTTTTTTTTTTTTTGGAAAGGGAGGGAGAGCTTCTTATTAATATATGAGACAATTTAATATGATGATAAACAAATATTTCTACAGCAAAATTTGAAAAGCACTTAGTTAATAAAATGAGAGAAAGAGGGATGCCTAGATATAGAAAATGCTAAATGATAATTGAAAAATACAATTAAATATCCAAACATTTCCAAGCCCATGGATTTTTGTTGCCATTTATTTTGTTAGAGCCAACTTTACCAAAGTATTTGGTATTATTTTTTCTAAAATGTCTTCTAACTTATTCACTTTAAAGAGCCAGTAGACTATTTTAAAAGTTACTCAAAATTTAACAGTTGTTTCATAAAGCATACTTTTAGTCTATAAAATTGGTAACTTGAATATCAAGATATTAGAACACTTTCTATTCTACTATAGGAGTATAATAATACAATTCATTACACTTTCTCAACTATTTTAACTACTTTAAATCTCTTGTGTTTTATATTTAAAACAGACTACAGTTGCTAAATGAGCATTGTGACTAATTTCTAGGACTTCCACCTACATAAAATATAATGAGGATTGGTAATGACATGATAACATTGCCCCTATTCTTACAGGAGTTTTATGCTTTACACTTAAACACATTCTATTGTGTATTATGGTTTCCTTTTATATGTTATTTAATAATACCAAGTACTTTTATCTCTCTTGTTTTAGTATAAACTGGTGAAATAAAATCCTTTAATTTTTACATAGCTTCCACTGATTTAAAAAATATGTTCTTATATTTAAACACATTTTAAGGGACGCCTGGGTGGCTCAGGTGGTTAAGCAGCTGTCTTCGGCTCAGGTCATGATCCCAGCGTCCTGGGATCGAGTCCCACATTGGGCTCCTTGCTCCGCAGGGAGCCTGCTTCTCCCTCTGACTCTGCCTGCCTCTCTGTCTGCCTGTGCTCGCTCTCGCTCGCTGTTTCTCTGACAAATAAATAAATAAATAAATCTTAAAAAAAAAAAATAAACACATTTTAATTTTACAAGCCTCTATGGAGGTTAAAAAATATTTTCTGGATTTTAAGTCAGGCACATTGTTCAGTGTTTTTTCCATTGTATAGGACTGTATCTCCTTTAACAGCCAACAGCTTTTTATTTCTTCATCAAAAGACTAATACTCAATGACAGTCCTCCCTCACTGATGAACCTAACTTGAAAAAAAAAAAAAGTCATATGTGAAGACATTCACTTGAACCTCTCTATCTCTCAGTTTCTCTCTTTGGATCTTTGCACAGGGGCAAAAACCTCCAGAGAACTTAATGCACTCAGTAATTTTGTATTCTTGTCTGCTACTTATCAATTAATCCACTCTGATCAACCACCATTCTGGTGTGTTCACTAAAACAAATCACATGAATTTTGCCAAAGACTATTGCACTGTCAAATACAGTAGACACCTCTACGTCTTAGGAGTCTTTGCCACAACAGCATATGAAAAACTACACTCTGTTGTCTTCCATGACACAGTCTCTGACTGTTTAAGCTTCCTCCATGCTAGTATTTTTTCCTCTTCATTGAATGCTTCATGTTATCTCATCTCATTTTTTTTTCTTTTCTTTGCATCAATAGCGGTTTATCTTCAGGTTTCTTTCATTGGCTGAGAGCCTACCCTTAAACATGACCATTCCCACCCATATATTCATATATTTCCTTTTTCTTATTGTGTATAACTCCTGCCTAATACATATGATTATTAAATCAGAAATTGTGAAGGATCTGAGATTTTGACCCTATTTGCTAACTAGTTAGCCAGCCAGGGTGCTACAGTTGCACAGCTATGTGTGTACACATACACACACAGAAGGATACAGATAAATATATTTATATATAATGTACTGATATAGAGATATAGCAACAAAAGATTGAGGTTGCTGAGTCAAAAATAGATCATGAGAAAAGATGAAAGGCAGTAGCCAGGGCAGCTTCCTATGTCAGTTTCCTATAGCCCAGTTCTCAGAAAACAATTTGAATAGGGCCAAATGTTAACCTACCTGAGTAGTGGGGTTGTGCCACAGAAGAGGAGACTTGAACTTTATAGAGCTGTTGGAAAATCTACCCGCCCTCTTCTCCAAGGAGAGATTTTCCATTTTTCTTGAATACAGGAAAATCTCCTGGATGGAAAAGGAAAATTCTCTAGGCTTGCTTCTTAGAATATAAGCAGGTATTTGTGGAAAGTAGTCAAAAGGAACCTTATCTTTACCAACATAGGTATGTCCAGGCAAATATACATCTAAATCTGTTCATGGGGGAAACATTCTCTATAGAGCTGTTTACTCTTCCAACATATCTTTTGATCAGAAATCCAACCTGAAAAAAAAAAAAAAGAAAAAAGAAAAAAGAAATCCAACCTGTACAGAAAGCTGAGAAATCCATGGAGATTTTTCTTCTAACAATGATAATTTATAAGTACCTTGTTTATTTATTTTCTTTTTATCCCTAGAAATTTTACCACATGAATGCCCTCATTCTATGGTTTTTGATCCCTGCTGTATCCTTAGTGCTTAACATATTTCCTGATATTATGTAATAGGTGGTACATAGTAGGTAATCAAAAAAGTCCCTCCAATATATCATCTATATGTGTATCTTGAATAAATTACATATATCTGAATATATATACATCTAGAATAAAGTAGAAAATGAATGACTGTATGAAAAAATAATAAACTTTTAAAATGCTGGATAATTTTGTTTTTATTTGTTGCTGTTTTTTAAGCATGGTTTTCCTCTTTGGATATATTCAAAATGTTTTAGTGATTTGTCTCTGTTAATAAAGTTATTCACAGCAACTGAGGAATGTGTGACTGCAAATAAATGTATGTCTGTATGACTGTAAGGCAATGTATGTCTTGAAGTTATCTTTTTAAGTGTGAATTCTGAAAATATTTAAAGAAAAATATATGAGAATGTGATAATCATATATTTTTTTCTTATTTCAAACATTTTAAGAAATAACAATGTAAGGCTGTCTTGCTGGTTTCAGAGACAGTGATCAAAGCTATCAAGTGAAAGAGGAAATTGGTATCATTGTAACAAAGAAGATAAAATAATTGTTTGATCATGTGAAAATTGGGGCAAGTAACAAATAGAATTATTTGGAAAAATATTCACATTGTCACCAACAGGGTGACAATCACACTACTTCTATATAAATATGAAAAATACTCAAAATCTATCACCAACTATGCTAGAATCTGAGAAGATATGGAGTACAATTTTCAAATTTTCATTCTTTTCAATGTGTACTATGGGAGGAAAAAATTTCATATAAAAATTCTATCTATAAGAATCAATTAGTCTACTGAAGGAAAAGAAGATATAGGAAGATTAGAAAATAGGGCTGGTAGTTATGGTGTCAGCTTTATAATCTATGTAAATCTAAAATCCTGTCTCTGCTTCTTATAGACAACATGACATGAGCTAAAACCCCTCTTTCCTCTGGTTTCTTACTGAGCAAAAGAGGAAATTTTTTAAAATATGAGATAATATTGGTAAACATCTCATAAACAGGACTTTTGTTAGCATTAATTTAATTAATAGGTACAATGTGCTTAAAATGGCATATAGAAGTACATGTGTTCTAAAATACTAACACTAATTTAAAAAGTGAAAATGAATCTAATACAGAAAATGAACAGAAAACATAAACAGATATTTATCCACAGAAGACACAAAGATGGCCAACAGACACAGGAAATCAAACCACAGTGAGATACCACTTCACATCTATTAGAATGGTTAAAATAAAAAATAGAAGAAACAAATATTGGCAAGGATGTGGAAAAAAAGGAATTCTGGTGTATTGCTGAGGGGAATGCAAACTGGTATAGCCACTGTAGAAAACAGTATGGAGGTTCCTCAAAAAATTAAAAATAGAATTACTATATGATCTAGTAATAACACTACTGGGTATTTATCCAAAGAACACAAAAACACTAATTTGAACAGATACATGCACCCCTATGTTTATTGCAGCATTATTTACAATAGCCAAAATATGGAAGCAGCCCAAGTGTATATCAGTAGGTGAATGGATAAAGAAGTATGTGTGTGTGTGTGTGTGTTTGTGTGTATGTATGCATATATATATATATATATATATATATATATATATATATATATTTCAGCTATAGAAAACAATGAAATCTTGTCATTTTCAGCAACATGGAGGGACCTAGAGGGTATAATGCTAAGTGAAATAAGTCAGTCAGAGAAAGACAAATACCATATGTTTGCAATCATATTTGGAATTTTAGAAACAAACAACAAAAAAGAGATAAAGAAAAAATCACTCTTACATATAGGGAACATACAGGTGGTTACCAGAGGGGAGGTGGGCAGGATGGATGAAATAGGTGAGGGGATTAAATGTACACTTATCATGGTGAGCCCTGAGTAATGCACAGCTGTTGAGTCACTATAATGTACACCTGAAACTAATATAACACTGGATGGTAATTATACTGGAATTTTTTAAAAAGTGGAAATGCAAAATATTGTGTTGTGCTGAAAAAGATGAGTCCTTTTTCCACCCCCGCAAATGTGTTTCTATACTGTGATATAGGTATATAGAGTATAAAGATATATAGAGAAACACAGACAGACAGGGAAAGAGAGACAGAGGAAGAAGAGGAGGAGGAGAAGAAGAATGGGAAAAAGGAAAAGAAGAAGAAGAAAACAGACCTCAAGAGACAGAAGGAGAAATCTTCAAGTTCCAGAAACAAAATGTTTCTAAAGCCATAAAGATACCAAGAAATTCAAAACTGTCACTTAGCAACATCTTTACAGTCTAGAACACACTGGACTTCAACAGAGAGGAAATATAACACAGCATTAACAATCCAACAAAAGTAACTTTGAGGGAGAGTCAATGGATTTTACAAAAAAGTTAACTGATACACTGCACAGAGGAAAAATAGATCTTATAAATACATCTTTTAGTTATTTAAGACATAAAATCAGAAAGATGAACCATATCGAAGTGACAGACCTCTATAATTTTAAAACAACAAGCATACCTAGCATTCAGATCTCAGGTTTAAATGTCTTTCTTTACTAAAATGAACTAAGGCTTCTTTCATAAATGGCTTTTTTTGGCTTTGGCATGGAAGTGCAAGACTGGAATATATTTTTGTGACAGTACGGAAAAGGTAAGAAATCATTATACACATCTAAAGGACAAATGGCCACTTTGATAGGGTATTATACTACATGTTGATAATTAAGATGATAATGATAGTAAGTAATTTTAACCCTGAGACTAAAATGAGAACTAAAATTGAGTCCATGCAGATTGAAATATATAAATATGGAAAAAGAGAAAGCTCTTTTTTCCATATACCTATAACTATTAAATGTAAAATGAATTACATTTTAATGATTTAATGAAAATGATTGCATTAGAAAATCATTATTTGGCAACAACCATAGTAATAGGTATAGGCAAGGATCATTAATAGATCCTAAAACTAGTGGGTGGAAGTTTAATGAGTAATGGGACTCTCACTGTATCTCTCCACAAGATAGTTACTAAACACAGGAAAAATTATAACTCTATATTAGATACATCTGTTGGGCACTACCTTAACCAAGTAATTCAAATTAATGTCTCTAACAATAGGATCAGTAGACATTATTTACTTCCTGATGTGGTATACTGAGAACCCCATTATCACTTACGTTATATTCCTGTAGAACTATATAGTTGATGGTAATCATCAGATAATACAAGGAAAGCTTAATTTGAGAGACATTCTACAAAATAATTGGCCTTTATTTCTTAAAAATACCAAATTGAGGGAAAAGATAGCTATGCAACACTTCTAGTTTAAAGGAAATAAGAGATGGGATAACTCAATGTACCTTAAAAAAAAAAAAAAAAGAAGAAAAACAACAAAATAACAAAAGAAAACAACTCTGTTTGTTTTGGCATAAAGAACATTTGTTGTACAAGTGAAACATTGTTGAACAAATCTGTAAATGTTTAGATAGTAGTATGTTAGAAACGTTAATATCCTCATTTTGATAAACATACTAAAGTTATTAATAAGATGTTTCTGTTTTGGGAAAACACATATTGAATTACTTAGGGGTAAATGGTATCATTTCGTACCATTTCAGTAACTTATATTCAAAGAGTTCAGAAAAAAATAGAGAAAAAGAGAAAGATATAACAAACATCACTTGGTAAAATGTTTCCATTTGGGAAGTCTAGGTGAAGGGTTAATGGGAATGATTATTATTGTTTTTGTAACTCTTCTATAAGTCTGCAATTATTTCAAAGCAAGTTCAAAAAGAATGTTTACCACAAAATGCCATATTTTCTCCTTTAGAAGCAGCAGAATTATTTGCACTTTTTCTGTGCATGTGACAGTATATGAGGCATGGGGAGGTTTGAAACTAGCTTCGAGAAATGGCCACCTAAATCAGCAAGTATTTCACAATATTATGGACATTACATGTTTGCCATGTTTATTGTAAATTGCCTGCAGGAACTGGGAGTATACAATTTCTGGACTGTCAAAGACCTTATTCAGGCAGAAGAATCAGAGAAGCCTAGAGGCAAGAGAGAAAGAAAAAAAGGAAACATATAGAAGATCCCCCATCTTCAAATTTAGCATTTGAAGTATTTTGGTTTCATAACTAAAATGAGCAAGGGTGTTTGAACCAACAAAAGTAAAAGACTTAAGGAGTCGGGGAAGTGATTGGAATCCTTCCATGAAGATTAGAAGTTAAAACGATCAATTGAGATAATGAAATACAGTGTGTGTTCTTTGATGTGTGTAGAGAAGGAATTGTGTTCAGGCAAGTTTAAAGAGCCCATGAATTGTAAAAATCAATCAAAATGCCTATAGGACATGGAAAACAGCTATCAGTTGAAGCCAGCTTAGTACAGCTATTATTTGAAACAGAGCTATATCTAGCAAATACACATACATCTATCCAGTTCAGGGGGAAAAAAAAGTCCAGTTTACATTAAAAATAAGATAATTTACTACTAAATTGCCATTTAGATAAAACAACTAATTGAATGATGAACAATGCAAAGTTATGCAATCAAAACTCTCTTACTGAGTGACAACTAAAGCAAGCTACCTGGTACTAAATTAAAACCAAAACAAACATGTCATTGCCTTTACATGCTTGCTTTATTAATTGAGAATATAGGCATATTCTTGGGGTGTCCGGGTGGCTCAGTGCGTTAAGGCCTCTGCCTTTGGCTCAGGTCATGATCCCAGGGCCCTGGGATCGAGCCTCGCATCAGGCTCTCTGCTCAGTGGGAAGCCAGCTTCCCCCTCTCTCTCTGCCTGCCTCTCTGCCGATTTGTGACTTCTGTGTGCCAAATAAATGATATAAAATATTAAAATATATATATTTCTATTTTGTGGAGCCTGGGTGGCTCAGTCAGTTAAGCATCCACCTTCAGCTCAGGTCATGATCCCGGGTTTCTAGGATGGAGCCCTGTATAGGGCTTCCTGCTCAGTGGGGTGTCTGCTTCTCCCTCTCCTGCTCTCCCTGCTTCTGTTTTCTCTCTCTGTCAAATAAATATACAAAAATCTTAAGAAAAAAACTTCTATTTAGAGTGAATGGTGAAAACTAGGGATATGTTCAGACATAGTACTAATGTATACAAGGTAACGATTATAGGGCCTAGGAAGTGATAGAAAGGGCTCCATGAGCTAATACTTTTGAGCTGGTTCCCAGGTTTCACTCATTCATGGAACTAACTAGAGATCAAAGAATCTCTACTGCTCTCTTGTCTAGCATCCAGCATATATTTTTCAGTTTCACATTTTATTTCATTAACAAAAACAGTGAAAAAAAATGTATATTTTGAATCTTATTAATCTCATTTACCCGAAATTTATTTTACATACACGACAAACAGACACAGGATTTCAAGCAATTTATGGTATAGTCCATTTTTCTATACAGTGGACTGACCTAGTCTTGGAAAGTCACTCACCAAGCTGGCTGCTGAAGCTACAGGTATCTCAGAAACTGCCTCACAGGGCACAAAATAATGAAGCCAAAGACATGAATTCCTCACTGTCTAAGGCTGAGGAAAGAAAATCTATCTGAAAAAGAACTGAAATTTAAATATATTAAATGGTATTACCCTAATTCATTTAGTTCTACATTAGTATTAATATGTTCACCTTTTCTGGCTGATAAAAATATAACCAAATCCCCAGGAGCTTGTAAGCCTTCCTAAAAACCGTTACCAACACTACATTCGGATTTTCAAGAAACCCATGTTAATTTTTATTACATTCCTTATTTATCAATTATTCATATATGTCCTGCGGAATCTACTACAACAGTATTTTGAAGTTTATTTTAAAAATAGTACTCTTTATTACTTTACACATTTATATCCAGTTCCTCCAACTTTATATTAAGCCCCAAGAGAGAAGAAATGGTAGTCTGAATTTATTCATTATCTTTTTAGTTGATATTAAATAAATGCTTATTGATTGGTTAGCACAAACTGTCCAAGCAAAAGTTGCAAAAGTCTATATGCTAAGTCAATAACCACATGAAAATAAAGTAATAGATTAAGAGAAATATAAAGTAGGATTGGCCAGACCTGATGACTGACTACTTGTTGGAGGACTGAAGAGAAGGCTGACAAAAATTCGGTATTTGCAGCTTGAGTAACTGAATAGAGAAGGCCATGCTTAAGGTACACAGAGAATACAGAAGAATGTCTTGTTTTGAGGAGGAAGTACATGTTTTCTCAATGCATATTAAAAGCCAGGCATAGTCAAGGAATTTATAGCCTTGTAATAAATCTAATATTCACTCTGGAAACATGGCAAAAAAGAGACTCAGAATCTAAAATCACTGCAGAATTGACTGGGATTTCAGCCCAGACAGTTTGACAGAGCCCTGGCTCATCACCCTCACTTTCCCACAGATGTTTCCTTAGTATCGTGCAAATTAAATACAAGTACAAAACTTCTATATGATCTCATCTAGTCATTTTCTATATATTATTTTTCATCATACTTATAACTGTGAATGAAAAAAAAACAGTTTGAAAATTTTTGAAGAACTACTTAATGTACTATCACACCTGGGCCTTCTTCACTATATCAAATGCATTAATTTCTTCATCTCAGGAAAAGCATCTGCATGATTCAGACTTACATGCCTAACACTTAACATAATGGTTGGCACATAGTAAATACTCTAATAATTTTTATTGAACAAGTGAATGAAAGGACTATGACAACTTTATGTTCAAGTTCTTCATGAAAATGGAAATAACATGTACAAGATAGATACTTGTTATAACAAATAAATTAGCTTATATGATTAATGGCCTGCTAATAATAAACCATATATATATATATATATATATATATATATATATATATATATGGGTGGTATTGTTATTACAATAATGGAGGTAAGTCTAGTGAGATGTTTTTTATAAGTATATTAGACTATAAGCTAGAAGATTAAAAAACATTGGATTACAGATGGCTGATTTCCCCATGAAATGTTTCTTTTTACTGTTATGACTTCACTATTAACTATAGAACTGTGAATAATAAAACATGACACAATTATTATATGCTAATTTTAAGCAGAGTACTTGTGACCTTATGAATGTATATTTGCATAAAAGGAAGATTTTGCAATAAATTGCTTTTGTATATTGTACAATTCCCAAGGGAAATTCTAAATATTATTTAATATAGAAAGAATAAAAAAAAAAGAAAGAATGAGATTTTTGTAATTCAAATTTCAAAGAAAAATGCATAACAAAAATAAAATTAATTTATTATCAAATAGTATGTGTAATAGTATTACTTATCAAATAGTAGAGAATTGTTATGGTTTCCAAAGACAAAAAATTAAACAAATGCACAGGCAAATAATAAAAAAAATTTAAAAATAAAATTCAGAATAACTTTGAAATTAAATGGATGTATGATAGTGAATTTAGTGCCTCAAATATCATGGTGACAGTGATGTTTAGATTTTTGTTTTCACTAACTCTTACTGCTATTTTTGAAAACTGAATGATATGGAAGGCCACTTCACGGTAATGAAGATGAGGAAGAAGCCTACCATACAATCACTTTTAGCAAGTGTATGCTCTCTACTATGGAAATAGTTAAAAGATGACTGCTATAACAAAAGAAATGTAGAGAGGTAAATGTTTATTTTATATTCAGATTGCCATTTGCTTTAAGTTACTGTAAGTCCTGAAGGACAATCATTTGAGCCTCTTTCCATTTATTTTTGTTTCAATTTTGGGCATTAAATCTATCCATTAATGATATTTTATTAAAGATTTTTATTTATTTGACACACAGAGAGAGAAATCACAAGTAGGCAAAGAGGCAGGCAGAGAGAGAGGAGGAAGCAGGCTCCCCGCTGAGCAAAGAGCCCCATGCGGGTCTCAATCCCAGGACCCTGAGATCATGACCTGAGCCAAAGGCAGAGGCTTAACCCACTGAGCCACCTCGGCGCCCCATTTTAAAAAATATATACTGATTTTTAAAACTCATATAAATATCCACATTCAACTTTTTTGTATTCCTCTTTAAAGTTGCCAAATGAAGTTGAAAATTCACCTGTTTTGCGACTCCAGAGAGTAGCTTATTTTTATGTTCATGCTAGTAGAAGTCTAATGAGTCATTTCCTGCATTTTTTAAGGTACAGCCTTTATAACTATGTGGTGAATGATGACATCTGAACCCTGACCTAAAAGAAAATCATTTGAGTCGCTTACAGGAGATGAAAATGACAGGTCATGTCTGTTACATTTGACTCGTTCTTCAATTTTTAAGCCTATACCAGACTTTCATGAAAAGAATTTTAACGGAGAATTTCAAACAAAGAATTCTTGCTTGATTGGCCACATACAATATAAAACCCATTCTCAAAGTGGAATAAGTTGGCCCAAAGTTCATATATCTTTTGAATAAACCTACTTCAGGTTACAATAGAACCTGGGAATTTTTCAAAACTGTTTTGTCGTTAGGTGTGAAAAACTGAGTCTTTGTGGTTTGGGTTAGAATTGTAATAAAACCAAATTTTTGTAAGACAGATGCTTGGATTTCATTGGGCTCCAAACTTAAATGCAAATCAACAAAATAAAAAATTTTTTAAATTGTTTTTTATCATAGTATGTAAATTACAATTAGGATGCTAAACTTTATGTTAAATATTATTCCTTGCATAATTAAAATCTATCTATATATATGTATTTTACATATCCAAATTCATTGTTATATTTTTTCTTTACTTCTTACCTTTAATATTCCATTACATTTTATTGATTCTCCATCAAATATAGGTGTTAAATTATCCATCTTCTACTTCTTTTATTAACATATGCTGTAAATAACTTCATAATAATATTTAAGTATGATATCTTCCCTTTAAATTCAGTAGATATTTTCTGATAATATTTATGATAATATGGGTTGAGTGTATCATTTTTCATCTCATCAGCACTCTAGCATGACCAACCATATCTGATCCTAAATGTGAACTTCAAGTTTTAAGCAGTCCATACAAACCACATGAAATAACCCATTTACTTTACCTTTGCCTGCCTCCAGTTTCCAAATGCCTGAAAAAGATATTATTTTCATTTTTCCCTAAAATACTATATCTCTTAGCATCCTCCAGAACTGTACCCAGAATCCTACTTCAAAAGTTTCAAATTATTCTCCTTTAAGTCCACTACAATTATTCATAACTTGCTTTCTGTTTATCTAATTACTTCAGCATTTCAATATATAAATAATAGCAATTAAAAAATGTATAAAGACCAGTGATTGATGTTTTGTATTGATCCATGGCAATGTGATTGTCATAAAGGATTATAAATATGACTTGTTGCAGTATTATATATTGTGTTCAGCATTTTGTACATTGAAATAAAAACTAATATGATTTTAATTTAATAAACACTAGTTTTAATGAGTATTATAAATTGTAATTTTTTTTTTACTATTTAGACAAATAATCTGAAATTAGTTTAAACCACATATAGTTGACCATTCACAAACAAATATAAATATGTCTCTTTAATCGGCTTGTGAGTTTGTCAGAGATGTCATAAATGGGTGACTTAAACATTAGAAATTTATTGTCTCACAGTTTCAGACTCTAAACATCCAAGATCAAAGTGTTGGCAGGATAAGATGATTTTTAGATGATCTCTTCCTAAACTATTAGCCAATCTAGGCCCTACTCTCTCTCTCTCTCTCTCTCACACACACACACACACCCCCTACCATTTTCCATTTCCTATCGATTTTCAGACTTGGAAATATTTTTATCAATTAAAATATATTTATACATAAATTCCTTGTGACCTGAACAAATGTCAAAAATGTCTTATTTATAAGTCAGGTTTATCAGCATTTGGGTAAATAAAACTGCTGGATCATGTGATAGTTCTTTGAATTTTCTGAGGAACCTCCATACTGTTTTCTATAGTGGCTACACCAACTTACATACTACAGTACAAAAGGATTTGCTTTTTTCTGCATCCTCAACACTTGCTATTTCTTGGCTTGTTTTTTTTTTTTTTAAAGATTGTATTTATTTATTTGACAGACAGAGATCACAAATAGGCAGAAAGGCAGGCAGAGAGAGAAAGAGAGAGAATGGAGGAAGCAGACTCCCCACCAAGCAGAAAGCCTGATGCGGGGTTCGATCCCAGGACCCCGGGATCATGACCTGAGTCGAAGGCAGGGATTTTAACCCACTGAGCCACCCAGGTGCCCCTATTTCTTGGCTTTTTGATAAGAGTCATTCCAACAACTGTGAGGTGATATCTCATTGTGATTTTGATTTGGATTTCCTTGATGATTAAGAATGTTGAGCCTCTTTTCATGTACCTGGTGGATGTCTGTATATCTTTTTGAGAAAAATATCTGTTCAGGTCTTCCACCCATTTTTGAATTGGCTTTTTGTTTGTCTGTTTGTTTTTGTCTTTGGGGGGTTTTGTTGGTTATTGAATTGTACATGAATTCTTTATATATTTTGGATGTTAGCCTTTAATCAGATATTTGAGTTGCGAATATTTTCTCCCATTCAGTACATTGCCTTTTCATTTTGTTGGTGATTTCTTTTGCTGTAGAGAGCTTTTTAGATTGATTTAGTCCTACCTGTTGGTTTTGCTTTTGTTGCTTTAGGTTTTGGTGTCAGATTAAAAAAAAACATTGCCAGGACCTATGTCAAGAAACTTACCACCTACCTTTTTCTCCTAGGAGTTTTATGGTTCAGGCCTTATGTTTATGTCTTTTATACATTTTGAGTTAATTTTTTTGTATGATGTAAGATAGTGATCCAGTTTCATTCTTTAGGATGAAAACTGGCTCTCCAGTTTTCCAAGAGAATATATATATATATATATATATATATATATATATGGTTAAGGAGTTAAGAATATATATTCTTAACTCCTTAACTCCTTAACTCCTATAGTTCTTTGTTATAAATTAATAAATAATAATAATAAATTAAATTATAATAAGAAATAATTAATCAATTAATAATTAATTAATTATATATATTATATATTCTTAACTCCTCTGTCATAAATTAATTGACCACAGACTTGTAGGTTTATTTCTATTCCTTTAATCTGTTCCATTATTTTTTTCTAGCACTTTATGTATATTAACCATTTGATCTCTTAATCCTATGAGGTGAGTACTATTATTCACATTTTATCTTTGGAAGAACTAAGGCATAGATATGTTAGGTAATTTGCTTAAGGTCATATAAATAGTATGTGGCAAAGCCGGAAATTGGAATCCAAAGTTTGGGTCAAAGTCCCTGCCCTTAACAACTTCCCAATGATTGCTCCATTAACTGACTTTGTGATTGACATAATGCAGTGTGGTACTCTTCTCTAGTTTGTAGATGACAAGAGACTAAGGAGCAAAAGAAACATACTACAAATTATCCAAAAAAGAAAGAAGAAAAATCTCAAAATAATAAAAGAGGAAAAAATATCCAGGAGTAATAATTTCATACTCTCTCTAAAATAAGTGAAACTACTTTAAAAATATGCCAATTATATAAACACTTTTCAAAAATATATATGCATCCCTAGGTTTATTGCAGCGTTATTTAAAATAGGCAAGACTGAAAGCAACCCAAGTGTCTATCCATAGATAAACGGATAAGAAGATGTGGTGTTTATATGTATATAAAGAAATATTACTCAGCTATTTAAAAAAGAATGAAATCCTGCCATTTGCAACAACATGGATGCATCTAGAGGATACAAAGCTAAGCAAAATAAGTTAGTCAAAGAAAGACAAATACCACATGATTTCACGCTTATGTGGTATTTAAGAAAGAAAACAAATGAGCAAACAAAAAAGAGACAAACAAAAGAAGACTCTTTATTAGATAGCAAACTGGTGTTTCCCAAAAGGGAGGCTGGTGAGAGGATTAAGAGAACATTTATTTTGATGAGCACTGAATAATGTGTAGAATTGCTGAATCACTATACTGCAAGTAGACTGGTTAATATAATTAACACTGTATGTTAATTATATTTTAATTAAAAAAAGAAAAATGCCAACTTCATCAAAAAGCTATGAAATATTGTACTCACATTCTGCCTGCATAAATGTCACTAGTACATTTTTTTCTCATTTGAATTACAAAAGATAAAAAGTTTAAAAAATTAAACATATATAGAAAAAGAAAACACTTAAAGATAAACCATTACATATTTGGGGTAATGGGATTCATCACAAATTTTTTTTCTAAATTTTTGTGCAAGATCAGTCTAAAATAAAATATCTATTTTAAATTTTGAAAACTAGGAAATAAAATTATATTATTCTTACAAGTAAGTAAATGAAAAATGCTTTCTAGATTAAGCTTTTCTTAGGTTAAACTTTTAAAAAAGGATATAAAATCCTAGAAAGCAAATTTAAGACGAGCAAAAAGAACAAAAAAATAGTGATCATTGTAGTAACAATAGGCAAAAAACTGGTTTGATAAATAAAATGGAGTGCTAATTCCTAAAAAAAAAAAAAAAAACCCTCAAACTTCAGGCACATCTTATTAAACAAATAGATAAAAATGAGAGAGATTATTATACAAATACATCAACTCAGAGTAATAACAGAAGGAAGGGAAATTTTAAAGACGGTCAAGATAAAAAAATTTTAATACAAAGTATTTGGGATGAATGTAATGAAATATGAACATAATATCTATATCAAAACTATGAAATACTGTTTAGCAAAATTACAGAGATCTCAGATGAATGAAGAGAAATACTATGCTCATGGAGCAGACACAATGCAATTTCAATAGAAATCCCAGGAGGTTCTTTTCTATAAAACTGATGAACAGCTTCCACAATTTTTATGATAAAACAAAGGGTCTCAGAGAGCAAAAACAATTTTGAAAAGGTAAAAAGATAGATGATTCATACTATATGATTCCAAAACTTGCTATAAAGCTGCAAAAATTTAGAAAATGTGTTATTGTGCAAGATCACTAGAATAGTTTAGGATGTCTAGAAATAATACCAATATATACATGGTTAATTGAGTTTTCAGAAAATTCCCTAGGTAATTCTATGGGTAAAATGTAGTCTTTTCCAAAAAATTGTGCTATAACAACTGGCTATACATATATAAATTTAAAAAAATGTGAGTTTCTACACTTCTAACTGATGATGTAGTGAAAAGAAGGACCACCTGTACCCCAATGTTCCTAGCAGCAATGGCCACAGTTGCCAAACTGTGGAAAGAACCAAGATGCCCTTCAACAGATAAATGGATAAAGAAGATATGGTCCATATATACAATGGAGTACTATGCCTCCATCAGAAAGGATGAATACCCAATTTCTGTAGCAACATGGACAGGACCGGAAGAGATTACGCTGAGTAAAATAAGTCAAGCAGAGAGAGTCAAGTATCATATTGTTTCACGTACTTGTGAAGCATAAGGAATAACACAGAGGACATTGGGAGACGGAAAGGAGAAGTGAGTTGGTGGAAATCGGAAGGGGAGACAAACCATGAGAGACTGTGGACTCTGAGAAACAAATAGGGTTTCAGAGGGGAGGGGTGTGGGAGGTTGGGTGAGCCTGGTGGTGGGTATTATGGAAGGCACGTATTGCATGGAGCACTGGGTGTGGTGCATAAACAATGAATTCTGAAACATTGAAAAGAAAATTAAAAAAAAAAATTAACTTGAGGGTGCCTGGGTGGCTCAGTGGGTTAAAAGCCTCTGCCTTCAGGGTTATGATCTCAGGGTCCTGGGATCGAGCCCCGCATCAGGCTCTCTGCTCAGTGGGAAGCCTGCTTCCCCCTCTCTCTCTACCTGCCTCTCTGCCTACTTGTGATCTCTCTCTCTGTCAAATAAAGAAATAAAATCTTTAAAAAAAAAAACTTGAATTGCATCATAAACCTGAATTGTAAGTATTGTGTAGAGAATGTATAGAACTTGTATACAGATGGATAGAACTTTAAAAATATGTATGAGAGAGGAGTCAAGATGGCGAAGAAGTAACAGGCTGAGGCTACATCAGGTAGCAGGAGATCAGCTAGATAGCTTATCTAAACATTGCAAACACCTACAAATCCAACGGGAGATCTAAGAGAAGAAGAACAGCAATTCTAGAAACAGAAAATCAAACACTTTCTGAAAGGTACTACTGGGTATTTACCCTAAAGATACAAACGTAGTGATCTGAAGGGGCACATGAACCCGAATGTTTATAGCAGCAATGTCTATAATAGCCAAACTATGGAAAGAACCTAGATGTCTATCAACAGATGAATGGATAAAGAAGAGTATATATATACAATGGAATACTATGCAGCCATCAAAAGAAATGAAATCTTGCCATTTGCAATGACATGGATGGAACTAGAGGGTATCAGGCTTAGCGAAATAAGTCAATCAGAGAAAGACAACTATCATATGATCTCCCTGATATGAGGAAGTGGAGATGCAACATGGGGGTTTAAGGGGGTAGGAGAAGAATGAATGAAACAAGATGGGATTGGGAGGGAGACAAACCATAAGTGACTCTTAATCTCACCAAACAAACTGAGGGTTGCTGGAGGGAGGGGGTTTGGGATAGGGGGGTGGGGTTATGGACATTGGGGAGGGTATGTGCTTTGGTGAGTGCTGTAAAGTGTGTAAACCTGGCGATTCACAGACCTGTACCCCTGGGGATAAAAATACATTATGTTTATAAAATATTTTTAAAAAATTAAATATTTAAAAAATATGTATGAGACCTTCTTTGTGATCTTTAATTAGAAATAGATTTCATAAATAAGTCACAGTAAGAATAAAATAAGCTTTATTTAATTATAATTAAAAAATGTTTTTTAAAATCTGCTATTAGGAAAATATAAAGTAAGGCAATGAATATTTGCAACATCTATGTCTGATAAAGAACATGTATCTAGAATATTTAAAGAACTCTTATAACTCAATAATAATAATAACAATAACAACAACAACAACCACAACCAGAAAAGACATGTGAATTGAGCAAGAGATTTGAATACATATGAAACCAAAAAAGATACAGGTGTAAGAATGGCAAAATAAACACAAAAACAATGCTCAACATCACTAGTCATTAGGGAAGCAGAGGTCAGGTTTCCTACAAATTGAGAAGAGAAATACAGTAAATTTATTAAAATCCAGTTTGTGATAATATGTTACATTTAAATAATTTCATTCTTATTCTGTATATGACTTAGTGAAAAGTTTTTAAAGAAAAATCTAAATTTAAAATTTTTACACCTCTATAAATAGCACTTTGACTCATTTGCTCAGGTTGAATCAAATACCATGGGAAGGCCTCCCATATTAAAACTAAGGCAATCTTTATTTTCTTTAATAAAAATTATTACACACTTTGATAAATTTTAAATAAAAAAGTAGATATGTACTTTGATAATAAAAATTACTCTAATTTACTAACAATGTCCAGATTCTAAATTATTTACTTTATCCTTTTATGGATGTAAAACAAATAGACCTTTATATTCTAATGCTGCAATTACTTGGGAAATCATGCCAGAAGGATGAAAAACTAAATGGTTCCCTTCACTACATTTAGTATACACATGTGGTACTAAGTTCTTCTCCTTGATTTCCATTAAATATTCAATTTATGAAAAATTCAGCATCTAATCTCTTTATTCTATGGTTCATGTAGTATATTAGAGTGTTCATAATATAAACTGTCTATGCAAACAGTTTTATTTTTCTTAAGGAACTCCACTTGCTTGATTTAATAACAATCACCACCATATTTTAACATAGCAAATTGTTTCCTGAATGCTATGGTGGTATGGAAAAGTTAAGATAAACTCTTAAGGTATAGTTAAATTTATTATTTTTCTAGAGAAACAGACCACAAAGATGGATAAACAACTATATCTGTGAAGCTCTATGAATTATACCAGATATCCTAAATTTTTTATAATGGCTGAAGTGTACTTCTTAAAGATCTCAGCTATTTAACTTGAGTTAACAAAAATGTATTATTTTAACTGAGCTAATTGGGCAGTAATCGCACTAGTTAAACACATTATTAAACTCCAAAAGGCATATAACACATAACATTTATAGCCTCATATTCTAATAAAAAATAAATTTCCAAAATTTTGAATACAAGTGGTTTGATTCATGAATCAAATATACACATACACATGTCACCATATTTCTTTTATGCATCTATCTTTAAATTGTTAACAAGGGCATATAAACTGTTCCATAAGATGTTTTGTGCAGAGCAGAACATTGAACATGTCTTTGTATTCTTTTTTTTAATAAGGGGATGAGAAGATAAGGACAAAGGTCTTTACTTTGAGCCAGTTTCAATTAGGCAACTTAGCTGCTTAGAGTCTGGTGCTAATAGGGGTCAAGGCTAAGGGTCTAATCCCCACATGGCCAATTAGTATTGCTTTGCTTCCAGATCTCACACTATGTATCTTACAAAATGCCCCACTTTAAAAAGGGAAGACAGGTGATAAAGTGATGGTAGATCAGTAAAATTCAGAAAATCTCAGTTGGCTACTCTCAGGCAACATCACTGTCCCACTGTGGCACTATAATGTTCCAGCTAAACTGATCACTCCTGGTTCTAAAATCATATTCTGTGATTTTCAACATTTATGCATTTTTTTCCTTAATCCTCTGTATTATTCATATTTTGAGGAATTAAAATTCTTCTTATCCTTTAAATCCTAGGATATTTGGTACCTCTTCTACAAGTCATCACCACTTCAATCCCCCAAATTACAACAATCTTCTTTATAGCAATCATGTGATATTGGTCTGCTAATTAACATATGTGTCTATGACACAAATGCTCTAAGAAAATAAATTCTTAAATTAGATATACTACGTCGTTATTTTTATAATTCAGTGTGTCTTGAACATCATCTATTTCCATAAATATTTCCTAAAAGAATGAATAAATGAAAGAGATACTGAATAAGTGGGAGAATGAATGTAGTTCCAGAGTTGCAGTTAATTACCTGGCCACTAATTCAGAGCATGTGCTATACTTCACGGCATAAGGTTTTATTATGAAAGAAGAACAGTTGCTATCCCCAATTATGTTTTATCTCTAATATTAATAAATAAAGTATATGTATCAGCCATAGTTTTTTTTTCACTTTTATTTGTAATATTTATTATGTATTGATTAGGAATACATCAGCTTCAATGAACATTATCAGACTTTGTCTTTCTCCTAAAATGTAATTACTGTATTGTTTGGAATGATATCAGTCTCAGAGAAGTAATGGAAAAGGGAAAAACCAAGATTTGAAAAATAGGCTTTAATTAAATAAGGCAGCTTCAAAGGAACAAAAAATAGCCACCAAATCATCTTTTATGTGGACAAGTCTAGCCAGAGGGCCAGCATAGTACAGGAATCACCACAGCTCATGCTTTAATGCAACTTAATAGCTACTTTTCTCTGTGTTAACTCACTCAAGATTCAAAGTCCCAAGCAGCACAGTCTGACTGAAGGAAGTAGAGAAAGGAAAGATCTAGGTTTGTACTTTCAATATGGTAGGCACTAAGCACAGATGTCTACTGAGTCCTTGAAATGCAGCTGGTCTAATGGAGAGGTGCTGTGAGTATAAAAAGACACTGGGTTTTGAAGACATAGTAAAAATTAAAAGAATATAAAAATCTCAATATTTTATATGGTCCATATGTTGGAATCAGTTAAAAAAAAAAACCCTATCATTAAAATCATTTTTACCTTTGTTTAAAAATCATTATAGCTACTAGAACACTTAAAATTACATAGACGTTAAACTTTAGATTTATAATTTCTATTGGAAATTATCTAGTTCTGTTAGGCGTTTTTAATGAGATGGGATGGTGCCTATCACTTCTACCACCCAGGGCCTCCAACCAAGCCTCCAATAGCCTGCAGGGAGGGGGTGATCATTTACAGTGTACTTGTGCCTCATGTAGTCTGTCAGAGGATGCATACTTTGTCGGAGAATGATGACTTAATAGTGAAGCTTTGATATTGCTGGGATCATTCATGAAATAGGAGCCACAGAGTCACAAAGGGCTTTAAATGTTGACTTTTGACTTTTGGTACAACTGAAGTAATATATAACCACAGAGAGATACACTGTTAAGACAGAAACAAAAAGATACTCACCAGTTTTTAATGTTCATCTCATTACCAGATTTTAGCGCTTAATTAAAAAAAAATTTGTGAATGTAAAAATTATATTGCATTATATCTATATGTGTATAGTAAACTATTAACTTGCTCAATGTATGCATTTAATTTTCTCAAGATGAGTATTTTTTTCAAGATATGTATGTAAAGTAAAAGATGTGTATTCAATTCTAAGAAATTCCACCTATAACTGTCAGGGTTTCATGTGGAAAAACAAATACATACTGTAAAATTTCAATATTTCATGTAAAAATTAGATGAATTCAAGGCCTCCCTATATACCTATCTTACCCTTTTTCCCATTAGTATTTATTAGTATTCCAAAAAATTCTTTAATTACCTCTTCACTGTATAATGTCACAAATAATAATATTATGATTAGAAATATTATCTTCCAAATGTTTTCTGACTTTCTGAAATGACTTAAAAAATGTACGTCTTAGTTTTATCCCCCGCCTCTGCTAGGGACATAAAATATTCTCAGTTAACATGCAAAATATTGGACTATCCTCAAAAAGAAAATGCACAATCTGCTAGAAAAACAAAAAAAGAGGGTAAAAGGGAAGAAAAAAAATAAGAAAGGCTAAGAATTTCATTCTAAATTACTTTTAGGCATGAAGGCTGACCATCTCATGTTCAGGATTTGGAGGAGGAGGAAAAAGCTCTGCCTATTTTGTTATAACAAACATATCTCAAATTTACATTACTTCATCAAGGTGAAATTCCTATATGAGTCTTGATTGAGTGACACTGTGTCACCTGTTTAATGGAATTTTGACTAATCACTACTAAATATATTGGAATCTAAAGAGATTAAGCTCATTTTTGGAAATAGGATTAACATATACTTTAGGTTAAATAATATGATGAAAATTTTCTATTGGCCTTATTTTGAAATAAACAATATTCTGGAATATATTTTTTGAGTTTGGAGTTTCCATGGATATATTCTAATCTTTATAAGTTCTTAATAAAATATTAAAATGACTTTGTGTTTGAATTAAACATAATAAAAATCCCCTTTATGTTTCTATTGATTTTTTTTTTCTTATTTGTAGAGTTGCTGGCATTACGGTTGTATAATTACATGCTTTCAATTTATTTATTTATTTTTAAAGACTATTTATTTATTTATTCCAGAAAGAGAAAGAGCAAGCACAAGTGCAGGGTAAGAGTGGGGAGTGGCGGAGGGAGAGGCAACTCTTGGCTGAGCCGAGAGCCAGACCTGGGGCTCAATCTCAGGTTCCCAGGATCATGACTTAAGCCAAAGCTAGATACTTAACTGACTGAGCAATCCAGACACCCTGTGCTTTCGATTTATAATAATTAAATAATAATAATTATATTTTATATATATAATATATATAATTAAATAATAATAAAATAATTCCACAGGTCATTTCTTTTATTTATTTACTTATTTATTTATTCTCACCATAGCACACACCCTCCCCAATATCCATCACGCAGCCACATTTCTTTTTTTTTTTTTTTTTAAGATTTTATTTATTTATTTGACAGACAGAAATCACAAGTAGGCAGAGTGAGGCAGGCAGAGGTGGGGGCGGGAAGCAGGCTCCTCGCTGAGCAGAGAGCCCCATAGGGGCTCGATCGGAGGACCTTGAGATCATGACCTGAGCCAAAGGCAGAGGCTTTAACCCACTGAGCCACCCAGGCGCCCCACCCAGCCACATTTCTTAGGGAAAAGAGTGATCTGTTAAGATTATTGTAGAAAGTGGCGCTAAAGAGCTATGCTCTAGACTTGTTCCCAAGAGAAGAAGACAGTTAAAAGGGGATAACTATCATGCAGCCATCAGAAAGGATGAATACCCAACTTTTTTTTTTTTTTTAAGATTTTACTTGTTTATTTGACAGAGATCACACTGGCAGAGAGGCAGGCAGAGAGAGAGAGAGAAGGAAGCAGGCTCCCTGCCGAGCGGAGAGCCCAATGCGGGACTCGATCCCAGGACTCTGGGATCATGACCTGAGCGGAAGGAAGAGGCTTTAACCCACTGAGCCACCCAGGCTCCTGAATACCCAACTTTTGTATCAACATGGATGGGACTGGAGGAGATTTATGCTGAGTAAAATAAGTCAAGCAAAGAGGGTCAATTATCATATGGTTTCACTTACTTGTGAAGCATAAGGAAGAATATGGAGGATATTAGGAAAAGGAAAGGAAAAGTGAATTGGGGTAAATTGGAGGGGGACACGAAGCATGAGAGACTGTAGACTCTGAGAAAAAAACTGAAGGGTTTTGGAGGGGAGGGGGATGGGGAGATGGGTGAACCTGGTGATGGGTATTGAGGAGGACACATATTGATTGGAGCACTGGGTATGGTGCATAAACAATGAATCTTGGAACACTGAAAAAATAAAATAAATTTTAAAAAAAGGGGAAAACTAGAAGTAGAAGACTATCATGCTGAAGGAAGAAGTTATCTCGATGTACTGTAGATATCTTAGTTAAAAGATAAAGTTAGCATTGAGTCACTGCAAGCCAAGAAATCTAATGAAAATTATAAATTTTATCGTATGATAAACTAGAAGTATAGAAAATTTAAATTTGTATTTTTTAGTTTTTAAGGAACTTAGAAATATATTTTTAATAGAAAGGGAAAGTATTTGTATTTTAAAAATACAAAGACTACTTTAAGTTTGAAAGATAGAGTAAAATTCTATCATAAAGAAGTAGTAGTTGATATTACCTTTGTTTCCATATCTGGATATATATTTATGCATGTATATATCATGTTTACATATATAATAAACATGCTCTTTTTGGCATATTCCTATTATAGGTAAGTTGATATTATACCATATGTTACAAACTATTATGCTATATAAAATTATATGTAAATATAACATGTTATATCATCTTAAATATATCATTTAGGGGCGCCTGGGTGGCTCAGTGGGTTAAGGCCTCTGCCTTCGGCTCGGGTCATGATCCCAGGGTCCTGGGATCGAGCCCCGCATCGGGCTCTCTGCTCAGCGGGGAGCCTGCTTCCTCCTTTCTCTCTGCCTGCCTCTCAGCCTACTTGTAGTCTCTGCCTGTCAAATAAATAAATAAATAAAAAAAATCTTATAAAATAAAAAAAAAAAAAAAATTAAATATATCATTTATATTTAATATAAATATTAGTGTCACCATTAATTATTTGTAATATATAAACATATACCATTATTATATTTTAAACTATATGTAACATAATTTCAAATAATCTTTCTCTCATCTTTTACAATCTCATTTTCTGTGTATTTGATGTCATCAATCTGGCTGCATCTCTCAAAATTTTCTCTGTATTTGCACAAAATAAACAAATACTTTGTATATAACTCTGTTTATATAATAACTTTATTAAAATAATTCATATACTCACATTTATTCTTTGGTTGACATCCCACTAGACCTTTACATGTAGATGAGAGTGATCTTTTTAATAACTAAAAATATTACATATAATTGATATTTTTTCAATTATTTATATATATTCAGGGTTGTGTTGGTTTTGTTTTTTTATTTATTTTTTGGTCCTCACAAAATTTTCTCTGCTAACATTTTTACTATTATAGGCAAGACTCTCCAGAGAGGAATTTTTTAGTCAAATGTATGACTAACTTTAATTATTAAGATTAAAATACTTGGGATGCCTGGGTGGCTCAGTTGTTTGGATGACTGCCTTTGGCTCAGGTCATGATCCCGAAGTCTCGGGATCGAGTCCCGCATGGGGCTCCCAGCTCCACAGGGAGTCTGCTTCTCTCTCTGACCTTCTCCTCACTCAGCTCTCTCTGTCTTTCTCTCAAATAAATAAATAAAATCTTTAAAAAAATTAAAATACTTAAGAAGTCACAGTTTTTCCTTAGGTGGTTACATAATATCAGATTCTCATGTCAATGAGAGAAACTCGTCTAATTCTTATAAGCTGGATATCATGATTTACTTTCTTAATTTTTAAGACTCTAATAAGTCATAAAGGCATCTCTTTATTCTTTCAGTTTACAGTGCTCTAACTTCTAGAGAAGTTGAGCATTTTAAGCTTGAACAATAAAATATTCCTTTATTTGGTTAACATAGTTAAAAACTAATTATGTTATTAAAGTCAAAGAGAGAGTTTGCATGAGTTTTATCATCAAACATAGCTACTTCTCCAAACAGTAAATGAAACAGTATAAACAATAATATTAAAATGTTAAATTTTATATTGCCATTACCATGTTTTAGTCTCTGAACTACACAAGCAAGATAAAGGGGTTATATATTCATTCTATCTTCAAGAATGTAAAAATGTAATTATTTCAGGTTTTATTATAATAGCTAAACACCGATCTATCTATACAAGTAAGGATTTATTTTATATCTCTTCTTATATCAGTAGTCTAATAAGATATAGAAAATACAAAATTTTGCTTAATTTTGAGCATCTTTGCATGTGTAAATTGGCTATATGGATTTTCTTTTCTGAATACTGTCTTTCCAAATTCCTTTCCCACTTTCCTTTCTTCTCATTTATGTATTTAAGAGCATTATAGATAATCAGACTGTTACTACTATCTTAAATTATAAGCTAAATTACAATTATTTTATTTGCAACTGACACTTTCTCCTCAAGTAACACTTAACAAAAGTTCAAACTTAAAAAAGCAATTTAAGATAAATATGACTTGTATCTTGGAAATGGATAAAAATTTTGTCAAAAGTTTGTCCCTTTCTCAGAATCAAAAATACACTAATCTTATAAATGCCAATAAACTGCATTAATGAAAAAGAAGTGGCAAGTTTCCAAGGTTAACGTTTTATAGAAATTCCAATAATGTTTTTAAAAATCTTGAATAAATCAACTGTCAGAAACATATATATTCTCATACAGTTATTACTTCCCTGTAATCCCCTAGTATCAGCATTTACAAATTAATTTACATGTAATTTACCAGTATCAGTATTTACAAACTAATCTACATGATTTTTTTAAAGATTTTATTTATTTATTTAAGAGACAGAGATCACAAGTAGGCAGAGAGGCAGGCAGAGAGAGAGAGAGGGAAGCAGGCTCCCCGCACAGCAGGGAGCCCAATGTGGGGCTCTATCCCAGGACCCTGGGACCATGACCCCGCCGAAGGGAAAGGCTTTAACCCACTAATCCACCCAGGTGCCCCAAATGATTTTTAAGTGACCCTTGCTGCCTGGCTATAGTCGTCAAGTAAATACCTGTCTAACTGAAATTTGAATAAAATTGCCATGGATCTATATGTGGAGTGGAGATGGTGTCTTTGAGTTACTGACCTCGCCTCATTTCCCCTCGTCCTTGCCAAGTGGCCCATTAGAGCTCATCACATAGGAAGGCTGTGGTTCTTTGGATAACAGTGGTTGGTTGGTGGATACTCAATAGTGAGTATGGGATTCTCAGTATATGTAGAATGGATGGTGAGATTATGTCAGACTGTGTGTATAAAGAAATTGGAACATCTGACCTGTCCTGGCAAATAGAAAAGTTCTAAAGATCTGATGGGGGCAATATGTCCTATGCAGTTACACTTTCAGAGAAATCACTGTGTCAAGATAGGTTATGGGTTCTAGTCAGCACCCCCGGTCACTGTACCAGAAACAGTTAAGAGTACAGTTTAGATGAAATGCTATTTTAAAAAGGTAAGTGATGAATAATTCAGTACATGACACTGAATTTTTGCTCTACTCAAGGAATGTAAAGCCTAAGAACTGATCTTTCAGTTTTAGGGATGCATGGCCACAGTGGTATGGCCATGTGGTAGAACAGAGAGTACTGGGGAAACATGACCATGTATTCACATACTTCAGTACGTTACTATGCTTACTATGTTAGACACACACAAATATACTTTATCTTTCGCCATGTTTATTTAAACCAAGCATCTGAAGGAATAACTGAAAGCTTTCCAGACACAGCAGTATTGTGATACTTTTTCCCTTCTTCTTTTTTATGTATACTCACTCATTCATCCTGTGGTTAGGCATATAAATATGTGTTATTTACTAGTTTATAAAAATTCCTGGGTTTGTGTCCCCTGTTTTGCATTAAAAACATTTTTACAGGTTTTTGTTTTGTTTTGTTTGTTTGTTTTTTAGAGAGAGTGCAAGTGGCGGGGGCGGGGCAGAGGGAGGAGAGAGAGCAAGAGCCTGACTCAGGGCTTGATCTAAGGACCCTGAGATCATGACCTGGGCTGAAATCAAATGTCAAATGCTTAATGGCCTGAGCAACCCAAGTGCCCCCCCCCCCCAGTATCATAGTTTTTACTGTTTGAATCCACCACTTCATTTTCTTGTTTATTATGCCTTCATTGTTTTTACGTGTTGCCAACTTCTTGAATTGTATTTAAAAATTGAATAGATATTGAGGCTTATTTTATTTATTTATTGTTGCTTTGAGAGTATGAGGTAAAGTTAATAAACACACCAACACACACATATACATAAAAAAAAAGAGTCACATAGGTAAGTTGTGTGAAGTCAAGAAGTTTTAGAGAAGGACAGGACTTTGGAGGTCATCTAGAATTGTTTCTCCTCTCAGTTTAATCAAAACAATTATTTTCTTTTGTGGATTAAGTGAAAATGAAAAAAAAAGAAAATGAAAAAAGAAAAATTACTACCAAATTCTACTCTCAGATCCCCAACCACCTTATAATATGATTTTGAGCCCAGCCTTAAATGCATTATGTTTCTGTGTCTTGCCAAATAAACTTTTTACCAGATACTGCTTTGAAGAAAGTGTCAGTTTAAAATACAGTATTTGTATTCAAAACTTCAAGATTTCCACTTGGAAATCAGAAAAGTCTAGAAGATCTGTATGAAAAGCCACAGGGATGATAATCAAGATCTGAAGTGATTTGGAATGAAAAAATAAAAAGGAACATCATACTAAGCTTAAACTAAACCAATCAAGACACTTAAGGAAAATTCTGGTCCTGATGGTGTTTCAACAAAAAGAATTTTGATGCTATTTACAATAAGCATAAATGCATTCAGTAATTGGAAATAAAATAAAGCCCATTAGGGAAATATATCTGCATTATTTTTAGGTGCAATTGGATGTGAAAAATTTATAAAGTAAGTTCCTATTTGCAAAAACAAAAGAATTAAATTTATCCACTTGCAGAGAAAATACGGTCTATCTAGATGTGGCAAGAGGGTTTTGCTGAAGCTTCTTATAGATTCCTGCCAGAATGTGAAATTGTGGCTTGAGTGTGCATGTGGGGTCCACATGCATAGGTGCCTGTGGAAAAAACAAAGAACTGAAGTCTAGCTATTACTAAAGACTCAATCTGTAAATTATCACTTATTTCTCTATATGTTTATTTATGAGCTATAATTAATTAAAGAATTTGAAGTTTGAAGAAAGAGTGAATTTCTATGGCATAATTATAATGACTGAATAAAAATAAAGATTAGAACCAAGAATAATGCAGAAATAGGATATGCTTGTAAAGTCAAAAATGTTAAAACACAGGTACATAGATGATAAATACTTCAGAGTTACTATTTATAACCTTAAAAAGCAGCTCTCAGCTTCTTAAGAGCTGGAAGAAAACAAATCTCACTGCCTTAAACTGGGTTTATGATACTGATGAATGTAATTTACTGGAGAACAGGAACTGACTGAAAGATACATAAGTAAATCCCCAATGAGATATCACCTCATATCTGTCAGAATGGCTAAAATAAACAAAAGAAACATCAGGTGCTTGGCAAGGATGTGGAGAAAAAGGAATTCTCATGCACTGTTGGTGGGAATGCAAGCTGGTGTAGCCACTCTGGAAAACAATATGAAGGTTTCTCAAAAATTTAAAAATAGTACTACTCTACACTCCAGCAATTGCACTACTGGGCATTTAATAAATAATATAAAAATATTAATTCAAAGAGATGCATGCACCCCTATGTTTATACCAGCATTACTTACAGTAGCCTATATATATATATATATATATATAATATATGTATACACATACATACACACACATATATGTGTATACACACACACACATATGGAATATTATTCAGCCATATAAAAGAGTGAAATCTTGCCATCTGCAATGATGTAGATGGACTTGGAGAGTATACTGCTAAGCAAACTAAATTAGAGAAAAACAAATATGATTTCACTCATATGTGGAATTTAAGAAATAAAATGAATGAACAAAGGGAGAAAAGGAGAGACAGAGAGAAAAAAAAAATAAAAATCATATTCTTAACTATAAAAAACAAACTGATGGTTACCAGAGAGAAGGTGAGTGGAGGGTTGGGTTAAATAATTGACAGGGATTAAGCATGTCAAGATGAACACTGGGTGATATATGGAAGTGTTGAATCACTATATTCTACAGTTGAAAACTAGGAGAAACCAGAATTAGTATTATTAATGAATGGAACATAAAGTAATCCAAATTAATGTGGACATTTTTTTAAGACAAAGTCAATCAAGATAGAAAACCCTGTGGCTTTATCTAGAAAACAAAGTGGCTTAGTCATGGGATCCTCATGTCTGCTACAGATGGTGTCAACCATGAAGATCTCACCATTCAGTTTAGCTCTGAGTAAACTGAAAACATCAGAAATGGATCTGACAGATCCACAAGCTATTACCACGCACCTGAAATCAAAAGTAAATGCAAAGCTGTGCTTACGAGCATTGAGTCACTTTCTCCTTGATCCTTCCTTTCCAGTCTACCTTGATCTCACTTGTTCTAAGGAGAATAAGGACCAGTAGTAAAGCTAAATTTCCTGATTTCTGAGGGTAACAAAAAAGCCATACACACTTATCTGAATATACTAAAGAACTCTGGAAAAAGGAGGGCCCCAAAATGTAGAGTTCTGTTAAATGCAGACACCTGAGTCACTACTGTATCTGCCCTTGCTTGTCAGGGGAAACTCAAATTTAACTGATGGATACAGACCAAGATTCAGCGAGGAAAGGAAACTGAAGTTATCTTGTGGGTAGGGACCTTGGGAATGATTTGATGTATTGTTGTGACTTCTGTTGCCTGTCTAATTGTGATTAATATTTTACATGCTTGTAATATGAATGCTCCTGAAGTTCAGAGAGGTTTATCCCAATTGGGAATAGCTACATGTAGAGAAGTACCAGTGGGAGGTGTAAATCTCTTTCAAACTACTTCTCTGTCTCCACTCTGTTGGCCCAACAGAAGCAATGTAGAATTCCAGAGGGAGAAAAAGAAAACACAGCTTTGATTAGGACTTAAAAGCAGCAGGAGTAAAAAGAGATGAAATATTTCAATACAACAGCCATGTATGCCAGTAAAAAAGGCTCATGAGATCTTGAGACTTATAGTGGATTATTGTCAACTGAATTTAGTTGTTACTCTCATAGCCCTGACTGTTCCAGAAATTGTCACTGTGACTGAATCCATTGCCCGTGCTGATGAAATTGGCATGCTGTCTTAGACTTTGCTAACAACCTCTTTTATAACCTAGTGTCATCTAAGGCCAAGACCAACTCCCATTCATGTGCTACATCTTCTAATAATATTTGCAAGAGTTTTCAAGGTATATAAAAACTCCTCATTTCTTCCATTTAGCAGACAGATCACAATTTAATGTGAGTACCTTTACTCTATGAGATGAAAGAGCTTTCATTGTACAGAGGATATTCTGTTAGTCACAAGTCTTACTTAGTAGACCTGAGCACAGTGTTATCATACATTTGCCAATAGTTTAAAATGTATTCAGGTCCCTGCTTGAAAAGAAAAATGATTTGGACTACATAGGGAGATTTATAGTACCTCAATCTCTTTCACAATGAAGAAAAGTCTTGATTCTTATCTCCTTGGTTACCATCACCAAAAAAGATACAGGACCTTGTTGAGTCCTTTGAAGATCTAATGTGACTCACTTGTTATTTATTTATTTATTTATTTATTTGTTTGTTTGTTTATTGTTTATTATAGTTTATTGTTTATATTAAACAGCACACAAATCAGTATACCAGGAGTGGGACCCAAACCAATACTTTGTGTTGGAAAATACTTAGCAAACTGAGGCATGTTTTATACCTTCCAGGCAAATAATCTAATAACTTAAGCTACAAGTCTCTATGGCTAATGATTTTGCTTATCAGAGCCTCAGGCAAAAGGAAGTATACTTGATGTTTTAAATTCAACCTCTCCTTGGCATGGACATATATGCATTTAGAAAAAGTTATTTGTTTTCTATGAGGCTCTTGTCAAACTGAATTTTTATAGTATGGCAGTCTAATAACTCTCTAGTCTATTTGTCATTTTGAGGCAGGCTAACTTGGGTACAGTGACAAATATAGTGGGAAGGATCTAATCAGCTTTGTCAAACAGAAATGCTATATTCAAAAAAGGAGGGCTTAGTGGCATCTCAAACTTTACCCAAAAGAATTTGGGCTATTCCCTTTGGGGAAACATCATCCCACAAATTGCCATCCAAATTAAAGCTTCTAACTTAAAGGGAACCTTGATTTATTGGTTTAAGGGGATTCCAAATTAGTATCTCTCATATCACTTGGTGATGCCTCCAAAATGAGGCTACCTTCAATTCCTTGAGGGAGTTTCCTATAGGGATAATTGACACACTATTTTATGTTATCAGTGGTCAGTTATCCCTATAGCTGGAATTAGCCAATTAGAAAAGCTGGTACAAAATTTGTTCCAGATTTTAGATGAAGTGATCAATGACACAGTCTGATCCCCGGAAGGCATTCATATCAGGTGTAACTCACTAGCCAGAGTTATAAATGATAAAATTAGCCCAGAGTCCCTCCTTGTAAGCCAAGATATAGTCTAAAATCCCTAACAAATCTTTCTCTGCCTGATTTAACCAATGGGCCATGTAGAAAGACCTTTATAGAAACTTTAAAAGAAAACCATCTGGCTTTTTAAAGTATGCCTTGCTAGTTTATGGGATTGTTCAGCTGGCTGAATTCAGGTCCCTGATGGACATGGTTGAGTTCAAGACTGAAAGTATGCCTTCAATGACTCTAGGAGTCTAGTCTGTAATATCCTTAATTGCTTGCTGAATTAGACAAATTAAATGGATGTGGTCAGCTTCTGTGATAGAGGGACCAACCAAAAGACATACTTATGGAAAGATTTACCAGAAAGCATGACAGGTTAGAAATGAGATGTGAACACTGTTGGGAGGTAATTCTCCATGGTGTTACTACAGCTGTTACTTTGAAAATTAAGGTCTTTTATCTTTGATCAAGCATCTTCATGTCTTCTATTAGCATTTATGGAATTGGTTGGCTAACTTGTTGGCTTGGTTTACATTTATGGTAAAACTTCAGACTTTTCACAGTATTTCATGTAAATGTGTGTATATTGTGTGTAAATATAAATTTTATTAGAATATTTATATACATATTTTTAAATTTTATCTGTTCTTTTAATCATGTCAAAGTTGAACTTTTTAGAGAAATGTAAGAATGAATAAACATTACAAATTCAGTCAACATATTGCCACATGTTAGTAGATAAAGATAAACAGGCAATAATCATCCCAATAATCCTATGATAACACTCAACAGTCTTTATGACCAGAAAAGTTATCAACTTAAGTCTAAAAGAGAATCTCTTCTACCTGATAAAAGTAATTTATCTCAGCCAATAGTACATTGTACTTCATTGTAAAACATTGAAATCAAAACTGTACTTGCAGACATAGATTATCTAACACAGTAAAATAAATACATAAATAAATGAGTCAAGGGCTGATTTTTTTTTTTTTTAATGTATTAGGACTTCAGTTTGGAGCAATTTTAGATTCACAGCAAAATGAAGGGAAGATACAGAAATTCCCCATATACTCCTTGCCTCCAGACACACATCTTCCTGTTTTCAACATCTCTCACCACAGTAGTACATTTGTTAACAACTGATGAACCTACATACTGATGCACCATAATCACCCATAGTTTATAGATTATGTTAGGGTTTACTCTAGGTATTGTGTAACCTATGGGTTTAGACAAATGGATAATTACATTATAATTACATTATAATGTATCCATCATTATAATATTATGAAGAGCTTTTTTTACTGACCTGAAATTCTGTGTTTTTTTTTTTTTTTAAGATTGTATTTATTTGACAGAGAGTGAGAGAGATCAAAAGTAGGTAGAGCAGTAGGCAGAGTGGGGGGAAACAGGCTCCCTGCTCAGCCGGGAGAGAGATCACAAATAGGCAGAGAGGCAGGCAGAGAGAGAGGGGGAAGCAGGCTCCCCACTGAACAGAGAGCCCAATGTGGGGGTCTATCCCAGGACCCTGAGATCATGACCTGAGCCAAAGGCAGAGGCTTAACCCACTGAGCCACCCAGGCGTCCCCGACCTGAAATTCTTATGCTTTGCCTGTTTACCCATTCTCCTGCCAATCCCTGGCAATCACAGATTTTTTCATGGTCTCCACAGTTTGGCCTTTTCAAGAATGTCATATATTTAGAATCACACAGTAGGTCTCCATATCTTTTCATGGCTTGATGGCTTATTTCTGTTTAGCTCTGAATAATATTCCACTGTCTGCATGTACCATAATATATTTATCAATCACCTATTTGGTTGTTTTCAGGCTTTGACAATTATGAATAAAGCTACTATAAACATCTATGTGCATGTTTTTTTTTTTTCTGTACAAGTTTTCAGATCCTAAAGGGGCAGTTGCTGGACCCTATGGTAAGAATATATTTAATTTTTTTAAGAAAGTACCAAACTGTTTTCCAAAATGGCTGTATGATTTTGAATTCCCACCAGCGATGAACGCAAGTTCTTGTTGCTTGGCATCTTTGACAGCATCTATGTTCATGAGATATATTGATCTGTAGTTTTCATGTAAGGACTTTGTCTAGTTTTGATATTAGGGTAACGCTGATGCATAGAATGAGTTAGGAAATATTCCCTGTGCTTCTATTCTCTGAAAGATGTATTGATTCAAATTCTTTAGTATATGTAAGCCTAGTCAGATTGTCTGTTTCTTTTTGTGTGAGGTTTGGCTGATTGTGTCTTTCAAGTAATTTATCCATTTCATCTAGGTTATCAATTTGGGGCATATAATTGCTTACAGTGTTCCTTACTATCCTTTTAATATCCATAGATCTGTAGTGATATCTCCTCTTTCATTTCTAATATCTTATGTCCTCTCTCTTTTTTCTTAGGCTGGCTGGCTATAGATTTACTGATTTTATTGACATTTTTAAAGAATCAATTTTTGGTTTCACTCATTCTTCTCTACTGACTTCCTGTTTTCAGGTTCATCAACTTATGCTTTAATTCTTACTACATATTTTCTTTTGCCATATTAGAGTTAATTACTCTTTTCAGTTGCCTAAGGTGGAAACTGTGATTATTTCTTTCAGAGCTTTCTCCTCTTCTAATAGATGCATTCAATGCTATAATTTCACTCTAAGCACTGTTTTAGCTACATTTCACAAAATTTTACAGTTGTGTTTTTGTATTCATTTAGTTCAAAATGCTTTCTAATTTTATTTTGAGATTTCTTCTCTGACCCATGTGTTAATTTGAAGCATGCTGTTAATCTTTATGTACTTTCTAATTTTCTTTTCTAAAAAGATTTTATTTATTTATTTTGACAGAGAGAGAGAGAGATTGCAAACAGGGAGGCAGGTGCGGGGGGTGGGGCAGTGTGGAGAAGCAGGCCCCCGGCTAAGCAGAGAGCCCAATGTGGGGCTTGATCCCAGGACCCTGAGATCATGACCTGAGCTTAACCCACTAAGCCACCCAGGCACCCCTTTCTATTTTCAAGTTAATGTTCTGTTATTGATTTCTGGTAGTTTTATTTCATTGTGCTGTGAGAGAAGATACTGTGTTATTTTTATTCTTTTAAATTTGTTAAGGTTTGTTTTATGGTCCTTAATGTACTCTATCTTGGTATTTTTTCTATGTGAGTTTGAGAAGACTATGTATTCTGCTGTTGTTGGATGAAATAGTCTCCAGATGTCAACTGTACCCAATTCACTCATATTGTTGAATTCAACTATGTCCTTACAAATTTTCCGCCTACTGTATCTATCCATTTCTGGTAGAGGAATATAGAAATCTCCAATTATGATAGTGGATTGATCTGTCTCTCTCTCTCTCTCTCTCTCTCAGCAATTCTATTAGTTTTTGCTTGACATAGTTTGATACTCTTCTTAGGTACATACACATAAAGGATTGTTACGTCTTCTTGGAATTGACCCCCTTATTATTATGCAATATGCTTCTTTATCCCCCAAATCTTCCCTTGCTTTGAAATTTGCCCTGGCTGAAATTAATTTAGCAACTCCTGCTTTCTTTTGATCAATGTTAGTATAGTATATATTCCACCATCCGGTCACTTTTAATCTGTATTTGTCTTCATATTTGAAGTGGTTTTCCTGTAGACAAAATATACGTGGGTTATGTTTTGGATCCACTCTGATATCTATCTGATAGCTGATGTATTTAGACCATTGACATGTAAAGGGATTCATGACAGAGTTTGATTAATTATCCACCATATCTACTAGTGTTTCATATTTATTGCCCTTGTCCTTTGTTTCTATTTTTGTGTTTCACTTGTTTTCTGTCTTTGATCATTTTCATTGAGCATTTTATATGATTCCAATTTACTTCCTTTTCTAAGCAAATCATTATACTTCTTTTTTACTTTTTTAGTTGTTTCCCTTCCATTTGTAATACACATTTACAGCTCATCCAAGTCCACTTTCAAATAACACTATATACTTCATAGTGAGTACCTTATGGTAACAAAGTAATCCAATTCTTCCCTCCTCCTTTGTATCTCAGTCTTTCAATGAGTCTATGGTGCTGGAGTAGGTACTTCACAAGTGGTTTTGTTGGTTTGTTTTTGTGTGTGTGTGTGTTTTGTTTGTTTCAAGCTTTTGTTTGAATTCTAGAGAGTTAGCATAGAGTGTAATATTGGTTTCAGGAGTAGAATTTAGTGATTCATCATTTATATATAACACCAAGTGCTCATCATAACAAGTGTCCTCCTTCACACCCAAACCCATTTAGTCCATCCGTCACCTACCTCCTCCCCTCCATCAACCCTCAGTTTGTTCACTATAACTAAGAGTCTCTTAGAGTTTGCTTCTATTTCTTTTTTTCCCTTTCCCTATGTTCATCTGTTTTTTTCCTTCAATTCCACATAGGAGTGAAATCATATAGCATTTGTCTATTAATGACTTATTTTGCTTAGTATAATGTACTCTAGCTCCCTTCATGTCATTGCAAATGGCAAGATTTCATTCATTTGATGGCTGAGAAATATTCCATTGTACATATATACTACATCGTTTTTATCCACTCATCAGTCAATGGATATTTGGTTTCTTTCCATAATTTGGTCGTCATTTATAATGCTGCTGTAAATACCAGGGTGAACATAACCTTTCAAATTAATATTTTTGTATCCTTTGGGTAAATACCTAGTAGTACAATTGCTAGGTTGTAAGGTAGTTCTATCTTTAACTTTTTGAGGAGCCTCCATATTGTATTCCAGAGTGGCTGAACCAGTTCACAGGTAAAAGTATTCCTCTTTGAATCCATACCAACACCTGTTTTTTCCTGTGTTGTTAATTTTAGCCATTCTGATAGGTATGAGGTAGTATCTCCTCATGGTTTTGATTTGTATGTCCCCTATGATGAGTGATATCAAACATCTTTTCATGTGTCTGTTCGTCATCTGGATGTCTTCTTTGGGAAAAAAATGCCTATTCATGTCTTCTGTCCATTTCTTAACTGGATTATCTATTTTGGGGGTGTTGAATTTGATAAGTTCTTTATAGATTTTAGATACTACACCTTTATCAGATATGTCATTTGCAAATATCTTCTCCTATTCCATAGTTTGCCTTTTAGTTTTATTGATTGTTTCCTTTTTTGTGCAGAAGATTACCTTATTGAAGTCCTAAAAGTTCATTTTTGCTTTTGTTTCCCTTGCCTCTAGAAATGTGTCAGCAAAGTAGAAATAAAGGGATATGCCTTTATCATGGCCTTATGCAAAAGACCTATAGTTACTATCATCCTCAACGGGGAAAAACAGAGTTTTTTCCCCTATGGCCAGGAGAAACACAGGGATGTCCACTCTCACCATTTTTATTTAACATAGTACTGGAAGTCCTAGCCTCAGCAATCAGACAATAAAAAGAAATAAAAGGCATCTAAATCAACACGGAAGAAATTAAAACTTTCACTATTGTACATGACATGATAACTCTATGTAGAAAACCCAAAAGACTCCACCAAAACATTGCTAGAACTGTTACATGAATTCATCAAATTCAAAGAATATAAAATCAATGTACATAAATTTGTTGCATTTCTGTACACTAATAATGAAGCATCAGAAAGAGAAATCAAGGAATTGATCCCATTTACAAATGTACCAAAAACCATAAGATACCTAGGAATAAACCTAACCATACTCTCTGAACTCTGAAAACTATAGAACACTTAAGAAAGAAATTGATAATGACAAGAAGAAATGGAAAAACATTCAAGCTCATGGATTGGAAGAATAAATATCATTAAAATGTCTATATCACCCAAAGCAGTCTACCCATTTAATGTACTCCCTATCAAAATACCACCATCATTTTTCAGAGCTAGAACAAACAATCCTCAAATTTATATAGAATTGCAAAGCACATCAAATAACTAAAGCAATACTGAAAAAAGAAAAGCAAACCCAAAGGCATCACAATTTCAGATTTCAAGCTGTAAGATAAAGCTATAGTGATCAGGACAGTATGGTACTGGCACAAAAATAGGCACATTGATCAATGGAACAGTACAGAAAACCCAGAAATGGACCCACAACTATATGGTCAAAAAATCTTGGACAAAGCAGGGAAAGAATATCTAAGGAAAAAAAGACAGTCTCTTTAGCAAATGGTGTTTGGAAAACTGAACAACCACATACAGAGGAATGAAACTAGATCATTCCTTACACTATACACAAAAATGAATTCAAAATGGATGAAAGACCTACATATAAGACAGGAAATTATCAAAATCCTAGAGAAGACCATAGGTAGCAACTTAGTGACCTGGGCTAGAGCGGCCTCTTAGTAGACACAAGTCTTTCTGTTTTGTTTTTGTTTTGTTTGTTTTTTTTTCTCCCTCCTTGGGTGGAATAAGATAGTGGAATAAGCTGGAGTTTGGTATTTCCCTTCCCCCAGGTCAGTTAGTCTCTGTTAATACTCTGGCAGGTTAGGCTCTGGTTTACTAGTTTCCCCCAAGAACACTTGGGAGACACTCTTTGTTAAGAACAGAACACTCTGGCCTATCTATGCCTTTTTCTCCCTCCTGCTGGAAGTATTTGAGGATTTTTTCCTGGATATTTACTGTGAGGACCTGGTTGAGTTCTGGATGTACATGTCACAATCTTAAGGGGGCCCCACCATGACAAGGTCTCTATGAGACCTTAACTCAGACTTGTCGACACCAAGTCTCCAATAATTTGCAAATTACAATTCAGGTTTTCCTACCCCTACACTGGTTCCCAGGTTAATCTGCTTCAATAAATAACCTGTGACTCCCTGTATTTGAAACTATCTGTCTCTCCAATCTTATGGGCAGAATTTTGTCTTGTGTCCTCCCCTCTCTTACAGAGATAAGAAGACTTTTTGATTTTTCAGTCTCTTCAGCTTTTTACTTCTTAGTCGAATGGACAGGTCAATTCCAAGCTTCTTATATGTGAAACCATAAATGATTTTTTTTTTAAAGAATTTATTTATTTATTTGACAGAGAGATCACAAGTAGGCAGAGAGGCCGGCAGAGAGAGAGGAAGGGAAACAGGCCCCCTGCTGAGCAGAGAGCCCGATGCGGGACTCGATCCCAGGACCCCGAGATCATGACCTGAGCCGAAGGCAGCAGCTTAACCCACTGTGCCACCCAGGTGCCCCCATAAATGATTTTTGAGTAAAATTTTAATGATTATTTGCACATGATATGATTGTTTATGTAATACTCCATATGTTTAATAAGAGATTATATCCACTTTAGTATAAAATGTGGCAGAATAGATTTCAAATATTTATAAAGGAAAGATTTCTTAACTAAAAAGTAAAACCCTTGAACTTGGAAAAACATATATAAACTAGGTTACACTAAAATGTTTTAGTTTATCTAAAAATAAAATAAATAAACTCAAGAAAATTAGCCTAATGCTGGAATAATACAACTGAAGCATATAAGACCAATAAAGAATTGGTATTTAGAATATAAAAAGAATATTTAAAAGTCATAAATGCATAATTATCTAAAGTAAGATATTGGTGGATGCAAGTAAAACATTTGAAAATGCAATTAACACAAAGTAAATACACATAAAAAATAAACATATTAAGGATGTTTAAATTCACTAATATTAGGAAAATTCAAACTAAAGACATAATTACTTTGTACTTCAGTCAGCAAAAATTCAAAGATTATGACCATAATAAGGATTAACAATAATTTTATGCTGTCAGACTATGAAACTGGGACAATGACTCCAGAGAAAAAAATGAACACAATCTGGTAGACATATAGACACAAGACTTCACTGGTAATTACTGTCATCTTTTCACAAAATAATAGTAACTTGTGCACCTGTATACATAATTCAACATGAACATAGATATCCAAAGTAGCTTTGCTTATAATATCAAAAAAGAAAAAAAAAACTGAAGAAAATGAAATGCATATTAATAGAAGAATAAACAAGTAAAATAATATACAGCAATAAAAGTAAATGAAGGGTGCCTGGGTGGCTTAGTGGGTTAAAACCTCTGCCTCCGGCTCAGGTCATGATCCCAGGGTCCTGGGATCAAGCCCCACATCTCCCTGCATCTGCCTCTCTGCTCAGCGGGGAGCCTGCTTCCCTTCCTCTCTCTCTGCCTGCCTTCTCTGCCTACTGGTGATCTCTGTCTGTCAAATAAATAAATAAAATCTTTAAAAAAAAAAAAAGTAAATGAATGCCATAGGCATCAACATGATAAATCTCAAAAAAACAATAATTGAGCTAAAATATAAATTTTAAAATAATAATGTTATATCATTTGAGTAATATTAAAAGTGAAAATGGGGCCTTATCATTAAAGGAGAGATAAAACTATGTATACTACTTCAGATTATACTGACTGTACATATGTATCTGTCATATACATACATGAATATACCTGTCCTTAAAATTATGAAAAAAAATCATTTAAATAGAAATCACCAAATTCTAGTTAGTAAATATCAGTTGAAAAGGAAGAGAAAAAAATCATGGAGGGGTTCTCCTACAGACTAAATTTTTGCGCCTCTCCCCATTAGTGTTGACACCTAATCCCCAATGTGATAATATTAGAAGGTGAGTCCTATGAGTGGTCATGAGGGCTCCACCCTCATGAATAGAATTAGTGCTCTTAGGACAGAGATCCCAGAGAGCTCCCTCACCCCTAACATTAAGTGAAGAAACTGAAAAAACTTGGGTCTTATGAACCAGGAATTCAGACAGTGAATCTACTGACCCCTTGACCTTTGTACTCCCAGTTCCAGAACTGTGAGAAATAAATGTTTGTTGTTTGTAAGCCACCCAGTATGTGATATTGTGAACTAAGACAGGTTCATATATTCTTCAAGAGTGGTAATATTTTGTTTTTCAAAGAAAGTAGAAAGACACAGTTATCTGTTTTATCATTCACTATATTTTTTAATACAGGAAAGCAAGGGTTGAGGCATGTTTAAATGGGGTTAAAAGACACAATTGCATTAAACCAAGAATTTCTCATTGAAGGCTTGTAAGGAATTGAAATGGGAATAACTTTCTAGTATATGATTTACTGCTATCTAATGCTATTGCTATGTAACATCTAAAATCACCTTGAGAACTGTAACTCATCCAATATCCCCATAATCTGGGAAACAACAGTGTGGATACAAGACTCAGAAGACCTAGGTCCTCTGCTCAATTCTATCATTACTAGACGTATGATATTGAGGCACATCCTTTCTCTGCTCTGTCTCATTTTTTCCATCTATAAAATGAACTCTTATAGGCCCTTCACACTCTACAGTAGAACTTTCTGATATTATATTTAAGCCATTTATGGCCTTCAGAAATTACCTTTTCAGAAAAGTGCCTTTAATGGGAAGAAATGTACAGATTTTGGGGAAAAGAAGGTATGGACATGAGGCCTGGATTTTCAGTCTCTTGTCCTCTCTGGTAGGGCTTATTCTGTTTCTCTTGTCCAGAGTATGAGAGAGAGAGAGAAAACAAACATCGTGAGGTCTTACAGGAGAAAAGCAGAGAAGAGCAGCCAAGAAAAGCCCAGCAGGACAGAGATGGGATCTGTGAGGGTATTAGTGGAGCACAGGTTCAGAAATCAGCAAAGATCGGTTTGAATCCCAGACCTCTATATACATAAGTAATTGGTCTTTTATGCGAGTTACTTAACCCTCAATGGATCCATTTTCTCATACAATCAGTTGAGATTCTAATAGTGTACATGATGGCTGTGAAGATTAAGTAAATCAAAAGATCCGCTAGGTTGACAAAGTCTTGTTTGGTCCCTGTAGCGGAAATATATAGTGGGATGCCCCAAACTGAGGGATTTTGACCTCTTTTGTACTATCAGCCCTAGGAACTTGATTCATCCATCTCATTCTTGTGAGTGCCAAGCTTAGAGTAGGCACTGAGGAAGACATTGCTTTTATTAATATTATTATTTTTAATAACTGAGAATATGAGTGATATATCAGAACTCACTGGTATTATTTTCTAGTACTTTTAAGTATGACTATGAATCATTATCTATAATTTCTCAGGAGTAATGAAGAATGCAGTGAGGTATTTTTAGGTCAGAGTGTGGGTTAACCTTGTGATTTTTAAGGGGAAGAGATAATTTTTTTTTTTAAATATACACCAATGAATCTCATGTTAATATCAGATCAAATTATAGAAATGTTTACATAAATGATTTTCAGGCTCTGTATAATTGGTATTATAAAAGTTATGTAACTCTCAGTTTTCACATACCTATGTTTTCACTATCCTTTGGAAGACATGACACAGTTGTTCTTTTAGTATCTAGTCGTGGTTTAAGTACAATTTCTGAAGTCAGACTATATGATTCAAGTCCATGATCCACTGATTTCTACAAACATTATCTCTAGTAAACAATGAAACTATAAGTCCTTCAGTTTCATCATCTGTGATGTGAAAATAATAAGGGTACCAACTACATTTTTGGGGTGAGGTTTAGTATAGTGCCTGGTATATTGTAAGTACTCACATGGTATTAGCTTGTATCATTACTTTGCAGAATTATTATCAAATACTTTGATAAAGTTCCTCTGGATTTCCATGGATAGACTGAGTGTGATACTCACTTTTTTATTTTGGTATTCTTAATTCTACTTTTTTTTTTTTCCTTCTAGTTAATTGCAGATTACTTTAAGGTAGAAAAAAACTCTAATCTCCGGTCCATTTTCTGTGTCCATCACAAACATTTATGAATAGATCTTCAAAAACCTAGTTTTTAAAAGAGATGGTCAGGTGGTAGGCAAATGTGACTGGACAGATTTGATACTAAAGACAAATTTCATTTCATTCATTATGTACTTAAATTTATGACTTAGAGCAAAACTCTAATTATTCAACTATAATCACTGAACTTCAAGGTGCTAAATACCATTTGGAAACCCATCTTTATAAAATTCAAATGTGATTCTATATGATTTAAATTCGATGGTGTTTCCTCCCAAGTTTACACCTTTATTCAAGGGCAACAGTCCAGCTCCAAGTATCTGAGTCTGTTACAGGACTGTAGCTAAGACTGCAGTTTCTAATATATAAGATGACAATATAAATGATCTTCCACCTGGATAATTTGGAAACCGGGAAAATCACACTGGGATAATATATGTAAATAAAGGTGATCTCAAGAAAAATAGGAGATACATTAGCCTTACTATTGTGTATTCAACAATAACAACATTTAGAAGTTTATGATACAATTGCTTAAGAAGCCTGGAGGTAGAGACTGCTTTCAACTTTTTCCACACAATTATGATAACTTCCCAAACAGAATATTTTTATATTTTCCCACTTTTATATTTACCTTTTGGTAGCCTGCTGGGTGTCTAAATCAAGAACGTTTTCTCAGAAGCAAATCAAAATTGCTTTGTGTGAATTTTTAATTTTCCAGTTCCAAAGCTTAGAAGAAACAATAAGCATACAATCAATTTTAATTTAAATTGAAATCCACTGCTGTATTTACTGTAGATAGTCTTTCAGGGAACTGAATCTAATAAAATTTCTTCACTTATCTAATCATATAGAAGGGATGTTTTGGCCAACCTGTTACAAGGAGAATATTTAATGAAATAGGAAGAGATGATGTTATGTTTTATGATGTTTCATATTGTTGTGTTATTCTTCCATTGTGAGAAGTAGTGAGTCATTTGGATTAAACACATCAGAGCATGTAATGACTGCTGATAACAGTACAAAAAAAAGCCAAAAACTAAACCCCTGACATTTTGGCTATGAATGGAGGCACTGAGAATTGTGGAAGGGCTGTTATAAAGCCTACATATGCAGTGTACTGTCCAACTCTTGGGAGGCATTATAAATAAAGTATAATGTGAACCCCCCTACCCCACCATGGAGGATGTAGGTAATTCGGTGTGTCTACATTCAGGCTCTTACAAGCTGTTTCAGTAGAAAGCTAGAAAAAATGTTACCTTTTTTACTTAATATAAGCTTCTCCTAGAGACTTTCAGCAATAAAGTACTATACTTCATAATACTTAAAGTAATATAAAGAGAGGATCAATCTTGAAACTTCAAAAACTTTCAAACGTTTCTAATGGAATGAATGGGTAGTCTATCATTTAGAAAGAAATGATAGATCAATCAATAGATAGATAGAGACCTAGGATAAAGGATGGTGTTCTCAGTGCTTGCTATCATTGCTCACTAGACAGAGAGTGGGATTGAAAAGTGCACACCTCAATGACTAGAGTCATTCTGTTTCCTTCCCTGATTTCTTATGTAATTGCCCACAAATCACTTCACCTGTAAATCTGATCATTTTTTCACTGGGATTAACTAGTAATACATATAAAATGGTTTTCTAAAAACAAAGCTTTATTTAAAAAATACTGCAAACATTTACTGGAACACTTACTTTATCCGTGAATTTCTGCACTTTTATACACGACCAAAATTCTATGGAAACATTTAACTTCTTTGAAAAATAGGCTTTAATTTTAAAAGTTGGGCTATTGGGTGTTAATTTGCAACAAGTAGAACTCTGAAGCTACATGTTGAGGTAGATATTAGGCTACTTGATTTTCTCTTCTTAAAAATAATTTAGGTCACAAACAAGCTTGAGTCAGGATTTTGTACAGAGCCATCTCAGGGGTTTCTACTCCATCTCTGAAATTCATCCAGAAATTTTCTGGTATTCCCATTTAACTCTGCCACAGTTTTAATATTGCTTTCAGAGTTCTCTCTTACTAAACATCTAAAGAAATACAGTGTAGGGGAATTAAGATACAGTGTGCTAGAGACCAGACTTCGGGCACTAAGGTAAAGAATCTGGGAAGAGAAAGAGAGTCAGGGAAGGCTAGGGTAGATGTGGACTTTACGTGTGTTTTAAAGAGTTTTCCTGTAAGTTTATTGTATTATGGGTGCACTTTATCTTGTTTTTGATATATTACTCTGAATGTTTTATTTTCAGGTAGGGCTTGTCTTAAGAAAAGAGATTTTGGGCAATCTCCCTCGTTCTATTCCCTCCTCCAAGTCCCATTAGGGAACTGGTTTCCAGATGGAGTGGAGTTTTGAAGTAGAAGCTGGGGACTTTTTTTTTTCTTCCCTCCATAAAGGATGTGAGGTGAGAGAAAATAGACGTTATAATTCAGCTTCTTATATTATTTTTGTAGATACTGAGGAAAAAATGGCTTTGTAGCAAACACAACTTCCTCTTTCCTCTGTATGCTCTAGAATGTCGGAAGAATGTGAGAATGAATTCGAAGATGCTCTAAAAGAGCTTGCGAATAAATGTTAAAACGTAGTTGAAGCTCCAAATAATTAAGCTGAATTTTAAAAACAGATACAAATGTATATGTCCTGGATGATTCTATTGATAAAAAATTATAGGACATGCCATCTAACACACGGTTTCAGAAAACAATCTGTGGTTTCCTGGGGACAGGGAGGAGTGTAAGGAAAGGTGAGAAAGTGAGATTACCAAAGGGCAGGATCTATTTTGTGGGCAGGTGGGTATGTTAATTATAATGATTGTTTTGCCAATTTCACAGGCTTATACTTGCATCAAAACTAATCAGACTGCATTTTAAATATATCTAGGTTACTGTATATCAATTTTATTTCAGTTAAGATAAAATAAAAATATTCGATAGGGATTGAAAGCAATTTAAAATTTTTTTAAGATTTTATTTACTTATTTGACAGAGAGAAATTACAAGTACACTGAGAGGCAGGCAGAGAGAGAGAGAGAAGGAAGCAGGCTCCCTGCTGAGCAGAGAGCCCAATGCGGGACTCGATCCCAGGACCCTGAGATCATGACCTGAGCCGAAGGCAGCGGCTTAACCCACTGAGCCACCCAGGTGCCCTTTTTTTTTTAAATTTTTTTTTTTTTAAGATTTTATTTATTCATTTGACAGAGAGAAATTACAAGTACACTGAGAGGCAGGCAGAGAGAGAGAGAGAGAGAGAAGGAAGCAGGCTCCCTGCTGAGCAGAGAGCCCGAGGGATTGAAAGCAATTTAAATGATAGTAGAAACAATTACAACAAATATTTTGTATGACTGACTTTTGAAATGTATGAAACAGCCCAAACCAGAAAACAAAATTGATGATCTTCTGTTACTTAAATATTGTTTCAAGACCTTTCAGGTCCTTTCCCAACACCTCCAAGATTTTGGTTCTTATATTAACCTGAAAAGACAGGTTAGTTAAAACCAAAATAATATTTTAAACATTATGAATGCAGTGGTTGTAACTATGTTTTTAAAATAGTTTTTATATTCTGTTTTAACGTTTTTTTAGAGAGAGAATGTACATGCATGCATGCGTGCAAATTTAGCGGCAGAGGGGGCAGAGGGAGCAGGAGAGAATCTTAAAGCAGGCTTAACACTCAGTGTGGAGCCTGATGCTGGGCTCAATTCCAGGACCCTGAGATCAAGACCTGAGCCAAAATCAAGAGTCTGATACTTAACTGACTGAGCCAGCCTGTTGTTCCTTGTTTTAACATTTTAATAGCTGGCTTAACTAGCTTAAATTTCTTACATATAATAATTGAGGATCTCTTATTACTCTACAAATTTGCCTTTATTTCTCTAACTCTTTAGCCTCCAAAACATATTCATATAGAAAACCTATTTTTTTTTTACTGTCTTACTGTAGAACTTTTTCTTTTTCTTTTTTTTTTTTTTAAAGATTTTATTTATTTTTTTTTACTTGACAGACAGAGATCACAAGTAGGCAGAGAGAGAGAGGGGAGGAAGCAGGCACCCTGCTGAGCAGAGAGCCCAATGCGGGGCTCGATCCCAGGACCCTGGGATCATGACCTGAGCCGAAGGCAGAGGCTTTAACCCACTGAGCCACCCAGGCACCCCTGTAGAACTTTTTCTGTCTGACTTTCCCTAATCAGATCTGCGAAGTATTTGGAGTTGGATTATTGGTCAAATTTCGGTAATTTGAATAATAAAAGTAACTTTGAGCTGGAAATCAAACTTGCCTTAGTGTCATTTCAAATTAGGCTATTAAGTTACTTTCTATTGTTATGCTTTTTATTTTTATTTTTATTTATTTTTTTATGACTTTTGAAATATTGTTTTGGAGCACCATAGAAAAATCTTTTGTCATTTCAGTCTATGTTATACCAGAAATAAATGTTTAAGTCAAATAATCTAAACACATAAACTTTTCATAGAAGAGGAATACATGTATGTGTTTGTGTGTAAATAATTTAAAATTTGGACTCCTGAATTATGGATCTGTGAGTAATTTATGACTGGTGTTGCCCTTCCTTTGGTTGCCATCATGTCTAAAGAAGCATTCAAACAATATTCCAAAAAATATGAGAAGAATTGATTTAGAAATTTAGGACCCATTAAAGTCAAATGCCTCATTGCTTAGAGCAAGTTGATCCTTTGACTAGCAATGATAGCATTACCTGGAAATTTACTAGAAATGTAAATTCTTTTTTTTTTTTTAAGATTTTATTTATTTGACAGAGAGACAGTGAGAGAGGGAACATGGCAGGGGGAGTGGGAGAGGGAAAAGTAGGCTTCCCATTGAGCAGGGAGCCCAATGCAGAGTTCTCAATCCCAGGACCCTGGGGTCATGACCTGACCTCAACCAAAGGTAGATATTTAATCAGCTGAGTCACCAAGGTGCCCCTAGAAATGTAAACTCTTGAACTCTACCCTAGACCTATAAAATCTCTGTGCTTTAACCAGCTATCCAGGTGATTCCGATTTGCAATTAGATTCATTCTGCTAGAGGAACACCTTCATTGTCAACAGATTAACTAATTAATTAATTAATTTAGAAAAAAAATCAGACAAGAAAATGGTAGCAATCTGTGGCAAAAATTAAGACTGGTCTCAATAGAGAACACTTACCAACATGCATGTATGCACACACCCACAATGATCTTCAAAATTACTGAATACAAAGTAAGAATCTTCTTAACGTTTGTTCCCATGGGCAGGGACAATTAGTTTCTCACTCAGGATTTGAACTTAATCATTGTTTGCCTTTGACATTTTTATAGATTAAACCTGAACCGGAATCTCTAAGCAGCAGTTCCAGGAGTTCAGCCTGAAAGAATTCATCTCACTGGGAAGATATCTGAGTACACTAAAGTTTGTCTTAGGTGAAATACACAAAAAAGAAAACTACCGTTTCAAATTTCGACAGTTCCTTTTCAACAAAGCATGGTAAAAATGCAGAACACGGAGGTGAAACAATTGGAACTCATATCAGAATAGATCAGCATGTTGCAGAGACTGAGAAAATGCTACAAGCTCCCAGCTGGGAAAACTTGTAATTGCAACCAGCCAGAACATTGATATAGAGATAGCAAAATTACTAACAAGGGAAAAAGAAAATTTAGGAGACAAATAGAGGAAGCGTTTTCCTATGTATGACAAGAACCCTAGTAAATATGACAAAGTGCTCGTCAAGAGCAGAATGTTGAACTGGCGTGAAGAAAATATAAAATTGATTACTACAATGACAAGCCACATAAAATGCCATAATAACAGCACAGGAACTCATTTCAAATAAAAGTGAAATAAAAACACTCTCCCAAATTAAGGGGGAAAATGTGAACAAACTAAACTTCTTGCTCTGGGCAATTCAGTAACCATTGTCAAAAGCAATCAAGACTAATGGTAACATTATCATAACAGAAGGATACTTATGGCTCTAGGGATTTCTTCAACATACACATCTATAGCCCCAGCTCTGGTAACATCCAGAAAGCAGCAGTCTAGGAGCTAATACCCCATTACAGTAGAATTTGAACAAAGCTATGCCATGAATTCATTTCAATCCAAGAAGTATCTCTTCCTTGATTCAGACAGACCAAAATACCAGGGAGACAGAAATATACTTCAGTTAATATAATCAGGACACTACATATACATATATGTATATGGACATCAACTCAAAAATATATCATTGTAGTTGATTATTATTAATGAAGTTTGTTCTAAAGTTGGAGAATTAAAGAGATCAGAAAGATTCTAGGTCTCATTTGCAATGGTTATCCCAGAATGACTGTAGAGCTGCAATAAAGTAGCAAGCACTCTATGTGACTGCTAAATAAATAAATGTCTGGTATGAGGTCTCATGTTGTGCTTAGAACTGCTTACTCTAACTGGTCAGACTCCACTGGACAACATAGCCATATCAGAGGAAAATCATGGCACAGTTTCCTAGCAATGGGTATATAAAGCACTTTCAAAGTTACTAACAATAGATGCACAGAGTAATACTCACCCATAACAGGTGAGGTAGTTCTGGTTGGTGTAGGTTCCCTTGGGTTTCAAAATTCTCCATGATCCGCAAACCACCAACTTGGGCAGTAGCCAGGAAAAGAATAATTACAACTATATGGGATCCTGGCAGCCCTGTGGAGAGAAGTCCTCTGTGAATTAAACTATGTTCTCCACTCTCTTTCTTACTTTCTACATGATTATTCATGCTGCCCTCTACTCACATTGCTCCCTCACATTTGGTTCCTGGCTTTTTTGTTTGTTTGTTTGTTTGTTTGTTTGTTTTCTTTTGCTGAGATTATTTTGTCCACCTTCCACAAGCATGAGAAAAAAAATCAACCACAACAGTTATGCTTGTTGCTATTTAAACATACAAAATTCTAAATTCAGGCTCATACACAGGCAGTTGGATTTTGAGGGGGCAAAAAAATCATTGTTATTGCTTACTATGTATCATTTTGGACCATTTATTTTTTTAAATCATACCCCTATGTTTGCAACTGAAATGAAATATTCTACAGTCACAGTAAGTATTCAATATTCTTCCTCAACTTTATGAATCCATGTAATTAAAAAAAAAAAAAATCCCTGTGGTAAAAGACAACTCAAAAAAACTTTCAAGACTTTATTTATTTATTTATTTATTTGAGAGAGAGAGAGAGAGAGAGAGAGACAGCTTGCACATGCACGTGTGAGCAGGGGGAGGAGCAAAGGGGGAGGAAGAAGAAGGGGGAAAGAATCTCAAGCAGACTCCACACTGAGCAGTGAGCAGGGAGCTAAACTGGGATTCAATCCCAAGATTCTAAGGTCATGACCTGAGCTGAATCCAAAAGTTGGACACTTAACCGACTGAACCACCCAGGCACCCTTCAGAAACAATTTTTTGACAAAAAGCATAAGATAAAAATAAAAGAAACAAATACAAAGTAAAAAAAAAAATCCTTATCAAAATAATTTTATTTTAAAAATACATATATTTGTAAGAAGGCATTTTCTATGATTAATCCATTTTCCTTCCTCAATGCCACTTTCAACTATCCATCTTTGCCTCTAAAATAAAGATCCTTAGGTATTTTAGAAGATAATCTGAGTGCCACAGACTTTTCTCCCAAGTGTTCAAAGTCTTTTTTTTTTCCTCGATTGTAATTTACTCCTTCCATTTGTAATTTACTCCTTCCGTTTTCCTAAACACAGAGGAAAGAGAATATATATGAAAACAGGGCTTTATTCTGTTTTCTTCCTCTTTCATAATTTCACAGCTTTGGAAGCTTCTTTCCCTGTTGACATTCATATGGATATATTATCAATGTTTTGGAAAGCTTTAGTTTCTTTCATGCATCCTGATGTTCTGTTGAATGATCTATTCCTCTTCCACCCACTTTAACTACTTTGTGTATTGTCTACTCCTGGGTCCTCCCCCAAAAAACCCTATAAATTTGCCATCATAGCAGTGCTTTGGAGTCAGGCAGAGGATCTAGTCCCTATTATCTCAAACACAGCCAGCATTCACTTCAAAAAGTTCAAACTATGTGAACCTCAGCTATTATTAGAGGTAATAATAACAATTTGCAATAATTAGAGATGCTTCAATTCATAAGAGAAAAGAGAGAATGCATTATTTTAAATGTCTTGGAAGTGTTACAAAAATGGATAGTGCATTAAGCTCAATGATACTTAACTGTATTAAAAAGAAAGAGTGGGGAAGTGGGCAAAGGGAGTATAGATGTATTAAAAACTAAAAAAAAAAAAGCTTTTTAATATAGGATATTACACATAATATTACCTGATCACAACAAATTATGTTAGATATGCTAGATAATAATACAAAGGGATAAGCAAAGAGAAATCTTTGAGAACAACTCATTTAATTGCCTGGATCAAGGAAAAAATCAAATGGTAGCTAAAAGAATATTAGGGAAATGATTAAAATAAGAATATTAAACATAAAATTAATAAAAAGGGGAAAATTATAACTGCCAAGAAATTTTATAACTAAGGTACTTTCATGTGATATGCTATGTTAAAAAGATAATCAATTGGACAGAAAACTAGAAAAATAATAGTAAAATAAATCCAAAATGAATAAAATGCAGGGAATAATTAAGATGAATTTAGGAATTGCTACATTAAACAATTCAACATTAACAATTAAAGATCGTTTTTACAGGGGCACCTGGGTGGCTCAGTGGGTTAAAGCCTCTGCCTTCAGCTCAGGTCATGATCTCAGGGTCCTGGGATCGAGCCCCGCATCGGGCTCTCTGCTCAGCAGGGAGCCTGCTTCCTCCTCTCTCTCTCTCTGCCTGCCTCTCTGTCTACTGGTGATCTCTGTCTGTCAAATAAATAAATAAAATCTTTAAAAAAAAAAAAAAGATCGTTTTTACAGATGACTATGGACAAAGGCACTTAATAGAATGGCTTACTAAAGACTCACCAAGATTCCCAAAGGATAGAGACTTAATACACTAAATTCAAGGAGGAACAATGTTTTGATCCATCAGCTTCAGATTCTTGGTGAAAATATAGCCTGATCAAAGAACATTTCTGAGGTCCCTCTCTGTAAAACCAGAATAGCAATTAGTTTCTGATATATCTTCAAGAGAATGCCAACAAGTCCATCAAGGATCTGTACAGTTTATTCCACAAAATATATAGTTTATATATTGAAAAAAGTATTTAAAATGTTGTTTGAGATAGTCAAACAAGAGGGAAGACACAAAATCCCAAGAGTAAGAAAGAGGAAAACAGAAATCCAAAAATACAGAGAAAAATAATTTTGTTCAAACTATGTTTAAAATATTACAAAAGGCATCCTCTATCCATACTCCTATATTCCAAATCTAAGAACTTATTCCAATTAAATAAGTTTTGGGACACTGAAAAAAATTTAATTTAATTTAAAAAATAAAAATGTAACACTGACTGAAAATAAAAGAAAAAATAATTATGAGAATGTGCAAAAATAAATGAAAAGAACCACAGTGCTAAAAAAAAAAAGAACCATAGTGTTATATATAATAAAGAACATATAAAATTTTACTATATGCCTTTATATATAAATATATAACCATACATAATTATATATGTATATATACATAAAAGTAAATGCATGAAGATATTCATACAAAGCAAGAGACTCAATGCCACTGTCCTCCATGGAGGGAAGAAAGCCTCCTTATCTTCCAAGCTGTCACAGAGATGTCCTGCTGCAGCTGACACCTTCTTTCAGATCCTTTCAAAAGCATAGGTGGTATGTGGGGGCCAGGGGGTGTAGCGGAAAGTTGTCCATATTCACCAGAGTATTTGGAAGTCTCCGATATATTTGTGCCAGGCAATTGCCCCATCTAAGTGGTGTCAAAACCAACACATTCCTAAGCTTATGTGAGGATAAAATAAAGGTCACTCATTTAGGGTAAATTTTCCTGGTGTTCTAGCCCTCGAGAACTTGGGCTTCAGGCTTTCCAGAGGTATATTCCTGCATGCATTAAATGTCAGATACCTAGGAATTTGCAATAAATGAAGAATTCATACCGTAAGATCCTACACAGAACTAAATGATATATTACAAAGTAATCTACAAATAAATTTATAAAAAGATGTAATATAGTTATAGTTTTCAAAAATCAAAGGCATCATACCATCTCCTCTAAGTCTTTTTTTTTTTTTAAAGATTTTATTTATTTATTTGACAGAGAGAGATCACAAGTAGGCAGAGAGTTAGGCAGAGAGAGAAGGGGAAGCAGGCTCCCCGCTGAGCAGAGAGCCCGATGCTGGGCTCGATCCTAGGACACTGAGATCACGACCTGAGCCAAAGGCAGGGGCTTAATCCACTGAGCCACCCAGGTGCCCCCATCTCCTCTAAGTCTTAAAGTAATATCCTTCTTGATCACTGTTATGTAAGTCATGCCTATCATCTCCAATTACAGCCACCATTGAAATGTGGCTCTCAGGGCGCCTGGGTGGCTCAGTGGGTTAAACCCTCTGCCTTTGGCTCAGGTCATGATCTCAGGGTTCTAGGATCAAGCCCCACATCGGGCTCTCTGCTCAGCAGGGAGCCTACTTCCCTTCCTCTCTCTCACTGCCTGCCTCTCTGCCTACTTGTGATCTCTGTCTGTCAAATGAATAAATAAAATCTTAAAAAAAAAAAAAAAAGAAATGTGGCTCTCAACTATGTTAAGAAATTATTTATGAGTCCCAGATTTGGTAATTCAGTCAGAATTTGGATTAGTGTTTTTTTTTTCTACCCATGTGGTTTTAGTTTTCACTTTATTTAGAAGGAGTATGATAAAAATTAAATGTTAATTTTCGTGATTCACTTTATACAATAATTGTGTTTCTGTATCAGTGAAGAATGCATTTGCCCAAAGGAATTGCACTATTTGGTACTTATTATACACACTTTCATTCATCAGATCAGACAGATATTTTAAGGAAAAAGTTCTGCAATTTTAGTTTTCACATATGATTTAGCCACAAATTAAAACATCTCTAAATTCTGTGAATTTTCTGAAGTGTTCTTAAATATGCAAACAGAACTGGAACAATGCTTTTTGGTGTAGTTTTCAGTGGATCATTAACTTAGCTAATTAGCACAATCATATTAAACACCTACTAAGTTAAAGAAACTGTGTTTCATATTAGAAGCAATGAATGCAACGTGATCTTTAGCCTCAAGGAGCTTAGAGTCTAGCTGAATTGAAGAGAGGTACAAACCTATCTATAATACAAAACAGAACGTGCTAAGTATTTTGAGAGATTTACAAATTGCTGTTACAGCGCATACTGTACCCTTTGCCAATTACTTCCAGCTGGGAGGATTAGGGAATGCTTTAAGGAAAAAGGAGTACGAACCATGAAAGCTGAACATGCTTTGGGCAAGGGAAAATAAGGGAAAGGAACTCTGCTTTGAGCAGAAAGTTTAAAGTGGGGATCAGGAGCAGAAATCATTTATATGCTATTAAAGAGTAGGCGATAGAAGAATTTCTGGGAGACAGGGCTGAAAATGTAAGTTGAGACATGATTAAAAGGAAGCTCTCTTGCATTTAGTCTTGCAAAATTGCTTCAGAAAACACTTCGTATCTCATTCTTTTCTTTTATTACTTGAAGTGAGTTGCATTTATGGGAAACATTTCCAGGAATAGGATTCACTGATATCGTTAGGGTTGCACCGTCTTGTTAGGTACTGATAAACACATCCCAACTAAAAAATATTAAAATAAGATTCTCAACTACAGACTGAAGATTTCTGATTAGTAACACCTAGCAGCTAATTTTAAAATTACTTTCTTCAGACGAGTTCTGATAATTTTCCAGCTTTCTTCAGACTAGCTCTGATAAAAAAAAAAAAAAAAAAAACTTACTTGGGCAGAATTCTGAACTTGATGTCACTGAGCATTGTATTTACTAATCTTTTTCTGAAAACAAATTTGCGGAATTGCACTAACTTAGTCACTGCATCACTATCATTGCCTGAGGTGCTTCATATGAAATACAAGCTGCTTCTCAATGTTCAGTACCAGAGACCAACATATGCAGCCTAGTAACTCTTCTGATCCAACTGAATTTTACTGTTTTCCCTGTGAAGTACTGGAAATGTTTCAGGACTTATTACCTCATCAATTGTCCTCCTAACCCCATAAAATAATGAAAAACAAAACACTTTTTCATAGGCCTTCATTGTAATTGATTCTCCAGGGTGTTTTTGCATTGCTTCATTAAAATGGTGTTGTTGCTATGATGGTATTTCTCAGCAGGGATGTTCTAAATAATTGATTAATAGGTAAAGCAGTAAAAATGTAATTTTTGCTGTGAAATTAGCCAGTGCATGGGACCTCAAAGCTGCTGAAACAAAACAAAACAAAATAAAATGTTCAAGTTATTCTTTCTGACAGAATCTCATTTATGATGCTAACAAGCTTGGTAGCTTACATGAATTCATGGCATTATATGATGTAACCTATCAATATCACCATTAAATTCTTTACATTGCTTTTAATTTGCAGATACACCAAAGTGCTTTAGAATTTAGGACAAAGTCCTAAATGTTGTGTTACTACCTCTTTTTTTTTTTACTTTATTTTTTTTCAGTATTCCAAAATTCATTGTTTATGTACCATACCCAGTACTCCATGCAATGTGCCCTCCATAATACCCACCACCAAGAATCCAACCCCATCCCCACCCCACTCCCCTCCAAAACCCTCAGTTTGTTTCTCAGAGTCCCAGTCTCTCATGGTTTGTCTCCCCCTCTGCTTTCCTCCAACTCACTTCTCTCCATCTCCCAATGTCTTCTGTGTTATTCCTTATGCTCCACAAGTAAGTGAAACCGTTTGATAATTGACTCTCCCTAGTTGACTTATTTCATTCAGCATAATCTCTTCCAGTCCCGTCCATGTTGATACAAAAGTTGGGTATTCATCTTTTCTGAAAGACGCATAATACCCCATTGTATATATGGACCATATCTTCTTTATCCATTTATCTGTTGAACGGCATCTTGGTTCTTTCCACAGTTTGGTGACTGAGGCCATTGCTGCTATGAACGTTGGGGGTACATATGGCCCTTCTTTTCACTACATCTGTACCTTTGGAGTAAATACCCAGTAGTGCAATTGCTGGTTCATAGATTAGCTCTACTTTTAATTTTTTGAGGAAACTCCACACTGTTTTCCAAAGTGGCTGCACCAGCTTCCATTCTCACTAACAGTGTAAGAGGGTTCCCCTTTCTCCACAACTTTTCCAACACTTGTTGTTTCTTGCCTTGTCAATTTTTGCCATTCTAACTGGTGAAAGGTGGTATCTCAATGTGGTTTTGATTTGGATTTCCCTGATGGCTAATGATGATGAACATTTTTTCATGAGTCTGTTAGCCATTTGTATGTCTTCTTTTGAGAAGTGTCTGTTCATGTCTTCTGCCCATTTGTTAACATGATTATCTGTTTTGTGTGTGTTGAGTTTGAAGGGTTCTTTTTAGATCTTGGATATCAGCCCTTTGTCTGTAGCGTCATTTGCAAATATCTTCTCCCATTCTGTGGGTTGCCTCTTTGTTTTGTTGACTGTTTCCTTTGCTGTGCAGAAGCTTTTGATCTGGAGGAAGTCTCAAAAGTTCATTTTCATTTTTGTTTCCTTTGCCTTTGGAGACATATCTTGAAAGAAGTGGCTATGGCCAATGTTGGAGAGGTTACTGCCTATGATCTCCTCTAGGATTTTGATAGATTCCTGCCTCACGTTGAGGTCTTTTATCCATTTCAAGTTTATCTTTGTGTATGGTGTAAGAGAATGATCGAGTTTCATTAGTCTACAGATGGCTGTCCAATTATCCCAGTACCATTTACGGAAGAGACTGTCTTTTTTCTACTGTATATTTTTTCCTGCTTTGTCAAAGGTTATTTGACCATAGAGTTGAGGGTCCATATCTGGGCTCTCTGCTCTGTTCCACTGGTCTATGTGTCTGTTTTTGTGTCAGTGCCATGCTGTCTTGGTGATCACAGCTTTGTAGTAAAGCTTGAAATCAGGCAAAATGATGCCCCAGTTTTGTTTTTCTTTTTCAACATTTCCTTAGCAATTCGGGGTCTTTTTTGGATCCATTCAAATTTTAGGATTATTTCTTCCAGCTCTTTGAAAAATGCTGGTGTTGATTGGGATGGCACTGAAAGTACAGATGGCTCTAGGCAGTATAGACATTTTAACAATGTTTATCTTCTGATCCATGAGCATGGAATGGTCTTCCATCTTTTTATGTCTTCTTCAATTCCTTTCATGAGTGTTCTGAAGTTCTGAAGTACAGATCCTTTACCTCTTTGGTTGGGTTTATTCCCAGGTATCTAATGGTTCTTGGTGCTATAGTAAATGGATCGAGTCTCTCATTTCCCTTTCTATATTTCATTGTTGGTATATAAGAAAGCAACTGATTTCTATACATTGATATTGTACGCTGCCACATTACTGAATTGCTGTATGAGTTCTAGTAGTTTGGAGGTTGAGTCTTTTGGGTTCTCCGTATAAAGTATCATGTCATCTGCAAAGAGAGAGTTTGACTTCTTTACCAATTTGAATACCTTTTATTTCCTTTTTGTTGCCTGGTTGGTGTTGCTAGGACATCTAGTACTATGTTGAACAACAGTGGTGAGAGTGGACATCCTTGTCGTGTTCCTGATCTCAAAGGGAAGGCTGTCAGCTTTTCCCCACTGAGGATGATATCTGCTGTGGGTTTTTCATAGATGAATTTTATGAAGTTGAGGAATGTTCCCTCCATCCCTATACTTTGAATCATTTAAATCAGGAAATGATGCTGTTCTTGTCAAATGCTTTTTCTGCTTCAGTTGAGAGGACCATGTGGTTCTTCTCTCTTCTCTCATTGATTTGTTCTATCACAATGATTGATTTGCAAATGTTGAACTACCATTGCATCCCATGGATAAATCCCACCTGGTCATGGGGGATAATATTTTTTTTTAAAGAATTTATTTATTTATTTGACAGAAAGAGATCGCAAGTAGGCAGAGGCAGGCAGAGAGAGAGAGGAGGAAGCAGGCTCCCTGGGGGATAATCTTTTAAATGTACTGTTGGATCCTATTACCTAAGGTGTTGTTGAGAATCTTGGCATCCATATTCATCAGGGATATTGGTCTGAAATTCTCCTTTTTGGTGGGGTCTTTGCCTGGTTTGGGGATTAGGGTAATGCTGGCTTCATAAAAGGAGTCTGGAAGTTTTCCTTCTGTATCTATCTTTTGAAACAGCTTAGGAAGAATAGGCATTATTTCTTCTTTGAATGTTTGGTAAAATTCTCCAAGGATTCTGTCAAGTCCTGGGCCTTGTTTTTTGGAAGGGTTTTGGTCACTGTTCCAATCTCGTTACTAGATATTGGTCTGTTCAGCTTGTCAATTTCTTCCTGATTCAGTTTTGGAAGTTCATAGGTTTGCAGGAATGCATCAGTTTTCTTAATTTATTGGCATATAACTATTGATAATAATTTCTGATGTTTCTATTTCCTTGGTGTTAGTCGTGATCTCTCCCTTTTCATTCATAATTTTATTAATTTGGGTCCTTTCTCTTTTCTTTTGGATTACTTTGGCCATTGGCTTATTGACTTGTTGATCTTTTGAAAAACCAGCTTCTACTTTTGTTGATATGTTCTACTGGATCCCTAGTTTCTATCTCATTGATCTCTACTCTAATCTTGATTATTTCCCTTCTAGTGTGTGGGGTTGGCTTAATTTCTTGTTGACTCTCCAGTTCTTTAAGGTGTAAAAAGAGTTGGTGTATTCTGGATTTTTCAATTTCTTGGAGGGAGTCTTCAATAGCTATATATTTCCCCTTTAGGCTGCCTTTGCCATATCCCATAGATTTTGGACCGATGTGTCTTCATTCTCATTGGTTTTCATGAATTGTTTAAGTTCTTCTTTGATTTCCAGGTTGATCCATTCTTAAGCAGGGTGGTCTTTAGCTTCCAATTGTCTGAATTCCTTCTGAACTTTTTCTTTTGGTTGAATTCCAGTTTCAAAGCATTGTGGTCTGATAATATGCAGGGAATAATCTCGATCTTTTGGTATTGATTGAGCCCTGATTTGTGACCCAGTATGTGGTCTATTGTGGAGATAGTTCTATGGGTGCTCGAGAAAAATGAGTATTCTCTTGTTCTAGGGTGGAATTCTGTATATATCTACGAGGTCTATCTGGTCCAATGTGTCATTCAATGGTCTTGTTTCTTTATTGATTTTCTGCTTGGATGATCTATTACTGAGAGTGGCATGTTAAGACCTCCTAATATTAATGTATTCATATCAATATGACTCTTTATCTTGATTAACAGTTGTCTTATGTAGTTGACTATTCTTGTATTGGGGGCATAAATATTTACACTGTTAGATCTTCTTGGTGGATAGACCCTTTAAGAATGATGTTGTGTCGGGCACCTGGGTGGCTCAGTGGGTTAGGCCGCTGCCTTCGGCTCAGGTCATGATCTCAGGGTCCTGGGATCGAGTCCCACATCTGGCTCTCTACTCAGCAGAGAGCCTGCTTCCTCCTCTCTCTCTGCCTGCCTCTCTGCCTACTTGTGATCCCTCTCTATCAAATAAATAAAATTAAAAAAAAAAAAGAATGATGTTGTGTCCTTCTTTATCTCTGACTACAGTATTCAGTTTAAAATCTAATTTATCTGATATGAGAATCACTACCCCAGCTTTGTTTTGAGGCCCACTGGCATGAAAGATATTTCTCCATCCCGTCACTTTTAGTCTGGATGTATCCTTAGGTTCCAAATGGGTCTCTTATACACAACATATGGATGGGTCCTTTCATTTTATCCAATCTGTTTTATGGGAGTGTTTAGAACGTTCACCTTGAGAGTGATTATTAAAAGATACTTTTTACTGACATCATGTTGCCTGTGAAGACCTTCACAATATATAGATTGTCTCTGTAAATTTCTGCTTTCTGTCACTCTTGTGTTCTTTCTTCTTTTATAGAACACTCCTTAATATTTCTTGTAGTGCTAGCTTGCTGGTCACATACTCTTTTAATCTTTGCTGATCTTAGAAGTTTTTTATCTCTTCATCCATTCTGAATGTCAGGCTTGCTGGATAAAGTATTCCTGGCTGCAAGTTCTTCTCATTTAGTGCCCTGAATATGTCTTTCCAGCGCTTTCTGGCTTGCCAGGTTTCTGTGGACAGGTCTGACATTATTCTAATAGACCTTTCTCTATACCTAAGGAATCTCTTCCCCCTAGCTTCTCTCAAAAGCTCTTGTCTAAAATTATGATTTGTCAGTCTTGCAATCAAGTGCCTGGAGGTCTTTCTAGATTCGTTCATTTTGGGGGTGCTCTTTCTACCTCTAGGACACAAACGCTGGTTCCATTCCCCAGACTGGGAAAATTTTCATGGAGAATTTGTTCAACTATATTCTAGTCTTCTTTCTTTCTCCTACCCCTCAGGGATCCCAATAATTCTGATGTTGGAACATTTCATGGCATCATTTCCCTAATTCTGTTTTCATGGCTTCTAAACTGTTTGTTCCAGGCCTCTTCCTGTTCCTATTTCTCTATCACTTTGTCCTCTAGATCACTAATACTATCTCTTGCCTCTGGTTACCTTAGCTGTTAGAGAATTTAGATTAGATTGGATCCCATTGATAGCATTTTTAACTTCCTCCCTGGGCAGCTTTTCCTTCTGCCCTTAGAGATTCCTTGTTGTCACTAATGATTTTCTCCAACCTGGCCATTGTCTGGATTATTGTTCCCTGAATTCCCCTCCTGACATACTGTTTATGGCCATATCCAATAGTTCTGATGAAGAGGGCACAGTCTCTGAATTCTTCCACTGTTGGGTGTTCCTCCTCCTAGTCATTTTGGTGAGAGGTGGTTGAGGGAATGTGTAGCTGAATATATCAACCACGATCTAGGCAAGGTACACCCTGGAATGCTTTTGAGCAACCTGAAGTCACCACAAAGAAGAAAGAAAAAAGAACAAGAGAGAGAGTCAGAAAAAAGAGATGAGCCAGCTAGAATGGGCCCCAAAGGTAAGATTTATAAGGTATAAACAAAAACGGACAAAAATACTGACAAAAGTAAATGATAAGAAAAAAAAAAAAAAAGAACCCAGCCAAAATGAACCCCAAGAGTGAGATTTATATAATACCAGAACAAAAACAAATACACAGAGACACTAACAAGAAAGAGTTGGGAGGGTGGTTATAAATCCTTGATGTGGGTGAGGAATGTTATTTTGATTCTTCCTGGGTGTATCTTGGTATCTTTGTTAAAGGACTCAACTTTCCAGAGATAAAGGGAGATTAAAACTGGTTTATATATAGGGATAGTGTTGATTAAAGAAAGAGGATTACCTTGAAGACTATATATATACCTATATTAAAAAGATAGAAAAGGAAAAAAAATACAGGTATATGTATGAAAAAAGTTCAAGTTAAGAGGTTATTATGGAATATGTTGTATTAAGCCACTAGTCATAATGGGAAGTTGGTTAAAAAAATTAAAAAGAACAAGAATATTGAGAACGAATTAAAAATAAAAGTTGTATCTATGAAATATACAAGTTTTAGGGCAATACTGGGAGCTTAATATATTGTTTTCCCCTTGATATTGGGGTTTTACAGTTTTATGGGGACCCTGTGGTAGTTGTCCTCTAGTTCTTTTGGCTGGCTTTCTAGGGAGGGGCCTGCTGCATTGTTTTTCAGTCATTCTTGCTTGGGTTGAGTTCTCCTGCTCCCTATCAAGGGGCTGGGCTCTGTGGAAACTGATTTTTCAGGCTTTTGTTCTCTGGAGGTTCTTGTTCTTTGGCGGCTTTTTGTGGATTTTTGGAGGTTTAGTAGAAAGCAAACTGCACGCAGACCTCCATCTCAGAGAGAAGCCTCAGTCTGCTCCCCTCTGAGTGGTCCAGAACACATAGACTCCCCCTCTGCAAACTCCACTGAGCCATGCAAACTTCCATAGGCAGTGCACATCCCCAGCCACCGTTTCAGGGGTCGCCTGAATTGCCTGCTTATCTCTGTACCCCCATGCCAAAACCATGAATGATATAGGTCCAGGGACCCTGCTTCTGGACCCTGCCTCTGCCAGGACTGCTGTCTGGGGTAGTTCCTACAAGTTCGGGCTAGGTCTTGTATCTTTATTGATTTTCTGCTTGGATGATCTGTCTGAGAGTGGCATGTTAAGACCCCCTAATTTTAATGTATTCATATCAATATGACTCTTTATCTTGATTAACAGTTGGACTCAGATGGTCCTAGAGACCACCAGCTAGAGCCTGCACAGAGCACAATCATGTGTGGTTCAGACCCCGGTCATGCAGTGAGCGCAGAGTTCAAAAGGCTGTGGTTCTCTCTTGTGGGGGCGGAAGTGCGCCCCAGCAGAGCCCGAGCAGAACTGAAAGCCCTGCAACTTGGGCTCCGGGGGCTCCAGGACTAGGAACTGGAGGCTCCGCCCCCAAATTCTCTGTGGCACGGGTGGCCACCAGTAGTGGCCATCCTGCAATCGTGGGCTTAGGCCTGTGCCCATGACTGCCCAAATCCACCAGTTGCCCTCTAAGATCTTTTGCTCTTTTTGAGGGCTTTTAACTAGACTCCAAGTTAATGCTGGTCCCCAACCACAGGGCACTTTCGTATTGGGGTATTACTTTCCAATGGGTTGCTTCTGGTGGCTCCCTCCCACTTCTGTTTATCCTCTGATATCAGTTCAATCGTTCCCAGTAGCTTTACCTCTACACTGGTGTCTTCTGCCCCCACAGAGAACCAGAAGTGTATAATCCTACATCTCAGGCTAGTTTCCTGGGTGTTCAGAGTGTTCTGATAGATAATTAGCTTACTTTAGGGGACCAGTTGAAACAGGGTCTCCTACTTCTCCACCATCTTGCCCCTCTTCCCATGTTACCTCTTCTTTAAAGTGAGGGTTAAAAGGTATCTACAAGAAATCTTATTTTATTTAATCCTCTTATTTGTAGAAACCTTTTTAATCTTGCTAGACCTATTAAGCATTATTATGGTCTGTTTTCAAATTTCTTCTAAATGTCTTATTTATACTTTTAAAAGAAAAAAAGTAGAAACCAGATGGTTTTGTTATTATCGTGACCCATCAAACAAAATCAAACATAACTACTGAGACAAAGGCAATAAGGAAAAAGCACATATCAACCTTCCCAACCCATATGTTCTAGATATCTCAGTTTTGCCAGAGGTTTCTAACAATATAGCAGATGCTGAGAAAGTGCTTTTAGAAGAGAAGCCAACATGAACCCCCGCCTGACTCCCCCAGTGGCTTTGGCACATGCAAGCAGTCCCTTTCGTAAATTTTTCACATATGCTTTCTGATTTGCTCACTGAACAAGCACCAAATCACTGGAGATTTTATGCCCAGTGACTTCTCACCAGGCAGATTCTAATTTGGCAATGAGTTTAGGGTCCTCCTGGTGAGAAAGCTGCTTCTGGCAGAAGCTCCCTCACTGATGGAAGGAGGTGTTTCCGCCCATGGCTCTGTTCTCTTTAGACCAGGCATGAGATCACATCTGTTCCTAGGGCTTTAAGCCCAAGGGACCTCTGAGCAAAGAATTACCACAGAGAACTCTGCATTTTCTGGTTAAATGCAATCCTCTCCCCTGTGTCAGAATGAATGTTCCTCATTGCCTAATGACCCTGACAATTTTTTTTTCCTAGCATGAAATTTTACCTGAGATGTATAAAATGACATTATGTGTAGGAGAAAGCAGTAAAAATTAGACTGTGGCACTTCATGCATGTAGAAAAGTAGGTAAGCGTACTACTTCTGGGGTAATGTGACTCCAAAATCAGCAGATGAGGTGTTTTAGAAACAAAATGATATCAAGAAAAAAAATTAAAAATGAATTAAAAAAGTTTGTCCTGTCTATGAAGATTTTATTTTAATATCCATAATATTTATATAGATTATTATATATAAAATATTTTAACCATAAAAATATTCTTGAGTCAACTTTGAAACTTAAGATGTATGAAGTTATTTCTCATGAGTGCTGCCAATTCTTCTGATACTCACTCCACCAAAGAACCCTCTATTTATACCTGTAAATGGTGAAAACTCAATAGAGTTTTCTGGCTTCATTTGAACAAAAATATTTAGAAGTAAAATCATTGTTGTTAAGTTAAGTAAGCCTATAATTTTTAGGAAATGTTCCAAAATGGAAAAGTAGAAAGGAGACACTCATTTCTTTGTAAACTTTTAGTTAGGATAAATAGTATCGCCAACAGCTGGTACCACATAGTGTCCCTAATCTAATCATTGCAAATATTTCCAATTCTCTATTCATAGTTGTATGTGAGATAAGTGAATGATCCTTCTATTTCATTCCATTAAAGATACTTTGACTTTCCACAATACCTGGTACGGGGCTAAGCCTTTCCTTCGAGACCTCTTTATGAATTAGTAACCATTTGAAACATACTCTTCTCAAAGACAGAGACAATACTTTATGCCATTTCTTTATATGCTTCATTTAAATAGTTTTGTATGTGTGTGAAAGAAAGATAGAACTATTTCTGAGAGAAATGGCTGACAAAGAATCAGCTGAGTAGTATGTGCGTGCAGCCTGTGGCTATTTTACAAGGAAATCTACCAGCTCTCAATAATGTGAAAGTCTTCTTGAGAGGCACCGTGGCACAGCAAGTCACTGAACCAAAGAAATTCAATTTGCCTACTGTAAAGTATGTTTTGTCTGTCTCAGAAAGCTCTAATTCAATCCAAAATTACTTTCTAGAAGCAGTCACTCTGGCGAAGGAAGGGTGTTCAGGGTCTGGAATAGGACAGAATACACTGGGCTAAAACTGTCAAAAAGCATTCAGTGCTGCTTCTCACTCCTGGGACGTGAACCTCAGACCCACCTGGAGGTCACTGATCTCTCCATGTTTTAGATCTATGTATATATGTGATTGAATAACCTTTAGGTAACTTTTATCTTTGATCTAATTTTACTCTTAAAGTGCCAAGGGAAAACTGGGAAACAGGGTAGAAGATTAGATTAATAATATGTGGATGGATAAGAAAATATTTCTGCTTGAATTCTATGAATCATATATTATTTGCAGGTAGCTTTGTACATGCCTAGAGAGTTTTGAAATAGCACTCTAACACATAACTTTGTGGCTTATAACTGGGTAATTGAAATAATGGCTCATATGAACTAATCAAAACTTAACTTTTCCATGAATTTTACAGTTAAATTTATGTTATCAAAACTTGGCAAACTGTGTCAAAAATCACGTCTTACCTCTGCTTTGTCTAGAAATCATGACACTAACTTGCTTATAGTAATATTAACTTAATCATACTTTCATGATAGGAGTTATGAGATATTCCTAATTTCTGAATTATTTATGTTAAGTAAATATCTGTCAACCTCTGAAAAAATGAAGATAATGTAATTGTTCAGTTCCATATAAAAATCCCTAAGTGACAAAGAATCTTAGATAATTTAGCTTTTCTAGAATCTCATAGGGCATTATAAATTAAGTTTGAGGACATAAATAACTTAAAGCGTTTTACAAAGATGTTTCCATTAAGTAAGGGGTTAAGGACTGAAACAATCTGATACAATGTACTCACTATTCAAGGTTTTTTTGTCAATGGACAAAAATTATCTGCCAAAGAGACCCATATAAAAATAAAAAAAACAGGGGCTTGGCGAATATCTTTAGCACTCTGGTAAAGTTTTTTTGTTTTTTTTGTTTGTTTGTTTGTTTGTTTGTTTTAAGCTAAAGTTATTTTTACTTTTTAATATCTATAGTCAAATATAACAAACCATTAAGTAATTATTTTTAAGTGTTTACTAATAAAATGCAACAAGATTATACGTCTTATGATCGTTCAGAAACTTTATTATGCAAAAGAATTCCCTGATATCTTATTTTTAAAATGTAGATATATAGAACTGACTATCAAAGATTCTAGTTCCCTGGGTTGGAAGCAGATCTTGGCACCAGCAGTTTAACAAGCAATCTAGCAATTATGATGCAGGTGATTATTTGACTACATTTGAAGGAAAAAAAAATCCTGCCACGCAAGTATCTAAAAACTATATGGAAACTAATTTTTATATGCCTAAAATATATGCATGATGATATGTTCATTATATTGATATCTTTTAAAATGATGTGAAATATTTTATAATTTATTTTTGGAGAGGTGAGACTAGTCCATGAAGAGAAAGGCTGTAGCTTAAAAAAGAATCTATCCTTCAAACATAGGATTTTGTTTTTTAACAGTGGTTAATTCCTCTGCCTTTTAATAGGGAACTTATGGAGTTGTAGTGGTAGAGACAATTCTTGTACATAGAGACCTGACTATATGATTCATTTTTCCACAACCGAAATATCAACAGGGGCTCGTGGCTGGCTCAGTCAGTAGAGCATGTGACTCTTAATCTCAGTCAGGGCCGTGAGTTCAAGCCCCACTGTAGAGATTACTTTAAAAAAAATTCTCAACATAGTCAATAATAGTCAACATAATCAACATAGTCAACATAATCAATAATTTTGAATTTGATTTTTGGTGAATACTATATTTCAGCACCGAGGGAAAGTTCTTGATCATACTTTCAGGTTTAAGTAGCATGGAACTGTCAAGTATTCTAGATTTCTTTTTAAACAAAAGCAGGCATTCTTTATTTTGTGAGATGAACCTGTGAGACAAATGAGTAAGTCTGAGAACACTAATAATTTTAAGATTAAAAAGAATATTTACGGGGGTGCCTGGGTGGCTCAGTGGGTTGAAGCCTCTGCCTTCGGCTCAAGTCATGATCCCAAGATCCTGGGATTGAGCTCCGCATCAGGCTCTCTGCTTGGCAGGGAGCCTGCTTCCCTTCCTCTCTCTGCCTGCCTGTTTGCCTGCTTGTAATCTCTGTCAGTCTAATTAATTAATTAATTAAAAAAAAAAAAAAGAATACTTCCGGGGAGACAAGATGGCAGGGAAGTAGGAGGAGGCGCCGTTTAAATCTGTACCCTAAAGTGAGCTAATCACCTACCAAAGAACTCCAACACCCATGAAATCAGCCCGAGATCAGAATTATACACGTCTGGATCTCTTTGGGGGCGGAAGATGCCAATGGGCAGGTAAGGCGGAGTGGGAACTTCAGACTGATATCAGAAGATAAACAAAAGCGGGAGGGAGCCACCAGAGGCGACCCATTGGAAAGTAATACCCCAATACGAGAGTGCCCTGCGTCTGGGGACCAGCATTAATTTGGAGTCTGGCTGAAAGCACTCAACAAAGGATCGTGGGGGGAAATTGTGGGAATCGGGGTTGTTAGGGACAGGGGCTTAAGTCCCCGGACCCAGGACAGCGACCCCTGACACTGAGCCAGAGAGAGAGCGGCAGAGAAACCAGGTCTTGGTCCCTAAGCGGCCAGCGCGCCAGAGAATGTGCGGGGTCCAGCTCCCGAGAGGGGCTGGGAGCCTTGCCAGCCAGCAGAAGCACAGCCTTTTAGCACTCTCCATGCAAGTGCTGTGCGTGCCATCAGAGCCTGAGACGCACATGCCCCACACCCTTCCTTGAGAGAGATGCGCAAAGGGGCCAGTCCAGCGCTCTCGGACCGGAAAGACCAGGCACTCCAGCCTGGGCCAGCGGGAAAATCTCAGTGTGCAATCGCTGCTTGGAACCTCTCTGGTGGTCTGGAGCTGCCCAGACAGCTGCTGCTGTCCTGGTTTGGGGTACAAGCAGGAGTTCCTGTGTCCCCAGGGACCCTGACTGGAAACATGCTCTGCCAGAGGCCAAGGGGGAACTTATGTACTCTGCAGCACCCAGGGGGGAACAGACTGAGGTTTCTCTCTGAGAGGGAGGTCGGGGTGCAGTTTACTTTCCTCTAAATCTCCAAAAACCATCAAAAGCTGTCAAGGCGAGAGAAAACAAATGAACAAACATAAAATCCTCCAGAGAACAAAAGCCTGTAAAACCGGTTTCCTCAGAGCCCACCCCCTTGAGGTGGGTGGGAGGATTTAACTCAGGGAACACTGCCTGAAAACCCACATGGCAGGCTCCTCCCCCAGGAAAAAAAAAGAAAAAAAAAGATCACAAGAGAACAACGACCACTACTTCATAGATACAACTTTTATTTTTAATTCATTCCCACTATTCTGGTTCATTTTTTTTATATAGATAATTTTTTAACGTATTTGCCATCACAGTGAGATGTCCAGTACATCAAATTCCATAATAACCTTTTAACCTGAACATTTTGATACATATACCCATGTTTTCTTTTGCTTTTCTATTTTTTAATTTTTTTTTATTTTTTTTAATTTTTTTTTATTTTTTTTTTTTTATTTCCAGCATAACAGTATTCATTATTTTTGCACCACACCCTGTGCTCCATGCAATCCGTGCCCTCTATAATACCCACCACCTGGTACCCCAACCTCCCACCCCCCCGTCCCTTCAAAACCCTCAGATTGTTTTTCAGAGTCCATAGTCTCTCATGGTTCACCTCCCCTTCCAAGACAAACCATAAGTGACTTTTAATCTCACAAAACAAACTGAGGGTTGCTGGGGGGAGGGGGTTTGGGAGAAGGGGGTGGGATTATGGACATTGGGGAGGGTATGTGCTTTGGTGAGTGCTGTGAAGTGTGTAAACCTGGTGATTCACAGACCTGTACCCCTGGGGATAGAGTATTATGCCTCCATCAGAAAGGATGAATACCCAACTTTTGTAGCAACATGGACGGGACTGGAAGAGATTATGCTGAGTGAAATAAGTCAAGCAGAGAGAGTCAATTATCATATAGTTTCACTTATTTGTGGAGCATAACAAATAGCATGGAGGACATGGGGACTTAGAGTGGAGAAGGGAGTTGGGGGATATTTTTTAATTTTTTAAAAAATTTTAGTTTAATTTAGTTTATTCTTTTTTTATTTTTATTTTTTATATTCATATGGAGATAAACTTCAAGGTAATACCCTTTCCCCAATCAATGCTACCCCATAGGTAAACCAATTTTTAATCCCCCTTTATCTTAGGAAAGTTGAATCCTTTAACAAAGATATCAAGATACATCCAGGAAGAATCAAAATAACCTTCCTCGCCCACACTGCGAATTTACAACCACTCTCCCATCTTGTTCTTCTGCCAGTGTTTCTGTGTATTTGTGTTTGTCCTGATAGTATATAGTTCTTATACTTCAGGTTCTTTTTGACAAGGTCCTTTTTTTTGCCTATATATATATATATTTTTTTTTTTTCTCTCTCTCTTGTCATGTACTTTTATCAGTCTTTTTGTTTCTCTGTTTTTGTTTGTATACTTCATAAATCTTACCTTGGGGCCCATTTGGGCTGAGCCTTCTATTTTATCTTACCTTTTTTACCTGTCTCTCTCTTTCTCTCTTTTTTACTTTTTGTCTTTTTTCTCTCATTTGGGTAGGGACTCCTGATTGCTCAGAAGCATTCCAGGGTGCACCTTGACTGCACCACAATCGATACAACAAGCTACATCCGTTCAGCCATCTCTCACCAAAATGAGTAGAAGGAGGAATGCCCAAGAGAAGAAAAATTCAGAGGATGGGCCTTCTGCAACAGAACTAATGGCTATCAACATAGACAATATGTCAGAAAGGGATTTCAGGCTAACAATTATCCAGGCAATAGCTAGGTTGGAGAAAGCCATGGATGACCAAATGGAATTGATTAGGGCAGAACTGAAGGCCACCAGGGATGATGTTCACAATGCTCTCAATGAGTTCCAATCTAATCTAAATTCTCTAAAAGCTAGGGTAACTGAGATAGAAGATAGAATTAGTGATCTGGAGGACAAACAGATAGAAAGGATCAGAAGGAAGCCTGGAACAAACAGCTTAGAAGCCATGAAAACAGAATCAGGGAAATAAATGATGCCATGAAAAGTTCCAACGTCAGAATTACTAGAATCCCCGAAGGGGAGGAGAAAGAAAGAAGTCTAGAAGATATAGTGGAACAAGTTCTCCATGAAAATTTTCCCAATCTCGTGAATGGAACCAGCGTTCATGTACTAGAGGCAGAACGGTTTCCCCTCAAGATTATAGATTCTCGAAAGTTCTCAAGACACTTAATACTAAGAATGAAGAATTATAATTGTAGGCAGGCCCTCTGGAAGGCAGCTAGGACAAAGAAGCTCCTTACTTATAGAGGAAAGCCCATCAGAATAACATCACACCTGTCCACAGAAACCTGGCAAGCCAGAAAGGGCTGGCAAGATATATTCAGGGCACTAAATGAAAAGAACATGCAGCCAAGAATACTTTATCCAGTATGACTGACATTCAGAATGGATGGAGAGATAGTGAGTTTCCAAGACCTGCAAGGCTTAAAAGAGTATGAGACCACTAAGCCAACACTGCAGGAAATATTAAGGGATGTTCTATAAAAAAGGAAAAGTCCTAAGAATATCGTTGAACAGAAATATAGAGACAATCTACAGAAAGACTTCAAAGGTAACACAATGTCAATAAAAACGTATCTATCAATAATCACTCTCAATGTGAATGGCCTAAATGCGCCCATAAAATGACACAGGATTGCAGATTGGATAAAGCAACAGGACCCATCCATATGTTGTCTACAAGAGACCCATTTTGAACCTAAAGATACACCCAGACTGAAAGTGAAGAGATGGAGAAGCATCTTTCATGCCAATGGGTCTTGAAAGAAGGCCAGGGTAGCAATTCTCATATCAGACAAACTAGATTTTAAACTAAAGACTGTAGTCAGAGATACAGAAGGACACTACATAATTCTTAAAAAGGGACTATCCACCAAGATGATCTAACAATTGTAAATATTTATGCTCCCAATATGGGAACAGCCAATTACATAAGAAAACTATTAATCAAGAAAAGAGTCATATTGATATGAATACATTAATAGTAGGAGATCTTAACATGTCTCTCAGTAATAGACAGATCATCGAAGCAGAAAATCAATAAAGAAACAAGAGCATTGAAAGACACATTGGACCAGATGGACCTCATAGATATATACAGAACATTCCACCCTAAAACAACAGATTACTCATTCTTCTCAAGTGCACATGGAACCTTCTCCAGAATAGACCACATACTGGGTCACAAAACAGGACTCAACCAATACCAAAAGATTGAGATTATTCCCTGCATATTCTCAGATCACAGTGCTTTGAAACTGGACCTCAAACACAAGGAAAAGTTTGGAAGGAACTCAAACACCTGGAAGCTGAAGATCACCTTGCTTAAGAATGCTTGGATCAACCAGGAGATCAAAGAAGAACGTAAACAATTCATGGAAACCAATGAGAATGAAGACACTTCGGTCCAAAACCTATGGGATACAGCAAAGGCAGTCCTAAGGGGGAAATACATAGCCATCCAAGCCTCCCTCAAAAAATTGAAAAATCCAGAATACAACAACTGTCTCTACACCTTAAAGAACTGAAGAATCAACAACAAATCAAATGAACTCCACACACAAGAAGGGAAATTATCAAGATTAGAGCAGAGATCAATGAGACAGAAACTAGAGATACAGTAGAACGTATCAATGAAATTAGAAGCTGGTTTTTTAAAGGATCAATTAGATTGATAAACCACTAACCACACTAATCCAAAAGAAAGGAGAGAAAGCTCAAATTAATAAAATTATTAATGAAAAGGGAGAGATCACAACTAACACCAAGGAAGTAGAAACAATCATCAGAAGTTATTATCAACAGTTATAGCCAATAAGCAACCTAGATTAAATGGATGCATTCCTGGACAACTATGAACTCCCAAAATTGAACCAGGAAGAAATTGACAACCTGAATAGACTGATATCTAGTAACGAGATTGAAGCAGTGATCAAAAACCTCCCAAAAAACAAGAGGCCAGGACCTGAAGGATTCCCTGGGGAATTCTATCAAGCTTTCAAAGAAGAAATAACACCTATTCTCCTGAAGCTGTTTCAAAAAATTGAAGCAGAAGGAAAACTTCCAGACTCTTTCTATGAAGCCAGCATTACCCTGATCCCCAAACCAGGCAAAGACCCCACCAAAAAGGAGGATTTCAGACCAATATCACTGATGAATATGGATGCTAAGATTCTCAACAAGATTCTAGAAAACAGGATTCAACAGCACATTAAAATGATTATCCACCATGAACAGGTGGGATTCATCCCTGGGTTACAAGGATGGTTCAACATTCGCAAATCAATTAATGTGATAGAACAAATCAATAAGAGAAGAGAGAAGAACCACATGATCCTCTCAGTTGATGCAGAAAAAGCATTTGACAAAATCCAGCATCTGTTCCTGATTAAAATTCTGCAAAAGTATAGGTATAGAGGGAACACTCCTGAACTTCATAAAATCTATCTATGAAAGACCCACAGCAAATATCATTCTCAATGGGAAAAAGCTCACAGCCTTCCCGTTGAGATCAGGAACATGACAAGGATGCCCACTCTCACCACTCTTGTTCAACACAGTATTACAAATCCTAGCAACAGCAGTCACACAACAAAGAGAAATAAAAGGTATCCAAATTGGCAACGAAGAAGTCAAACTCTCTCTCTTCACAGATGACATGATTCTTTATATGTAAAAGCCAAAAGACTCCACCCAAAAACTACTAGAACTCATACAGCAATTCAGTAACATGGCAGGATACAAAGTCAATGTACAGAAATCACTGGCTTTCTTATATACTAACAATGAAAACACAGAAAGGGAAATTAGAGACTCGATTCCATTTACAATAGCACCAAGAACCATTAGATACCTGGGAATAAACCTAACCAAAGAGGTAAAGGATCTGTACTCGAGGAACTACAGAACACTCATGAAAGAAATTGAAGAAGACACAAAAAGATGGAAGACCATCCCATGATCTTGGATCGGAAGAATAAACATTGTTAAAATGTCTATACTGCCTAGAGTAATCTATTCTTTTAATGCCATTCCGATCAAAATTCCACCAGCATTTTTCAAAGAACTGGAGCAAATAATCCAAAAATATGTATGAAATCAGAGGAGACCCCAAATTGCTAAGGAAATGTTGAAAAACAAAAATAAAACTGGAAGCATCATGTTCCCTGATGTCAAGCTTTACTACAAAGCTGTGATCACCAAGATAGCATGGTACTGGCATAAAAACAGACACATAGACCAGTGGAACAGAATAGAGAGCCCATTTAGGGACCCTCAACTCTATGGTCAAATAATCTTCGACAAAGCAGGAAAAAATATACAGTGGAAAAAAGACAGTCTCTTCAATAAATGGTGCTGGGAAAACTGGACAGCTATATGTAGAAGAATGAAACTCGACCATTCTCTTACACCATACACAAAGATAAACTTGAAATGGATAAAAGACCTCAATGTGAGACAGGAATCCATCAGAATCCAGAGGAGAACACAGGCAGTAACCTCTTTGATATCAGCCACAGCAACTTCTTTCAAGATATGTCTCCAAAGGCAAAGGAAACAAAAGCAAAAATGAACTTTTGGGACTTCATCAAGATCAAAAGCTTCTGCACAGCAAAGGAAACAGTCAACAAAACAAAGAGGGAACCCACTGAATGGGAGAAGAAATTTGCAAATGACAGTACAGACAAAAGGTTGATATCCAGGATCTATAAAGAACTTCTCAAACTCAACACACACAAAACAGACAATCATATCAAAAAATGGGCAGAAGATATGGACAGACGTTTCTCCAATGAAGACATACAAATCAGACACATGAAAAAATGTTCATCATCACTAGCCATTAGGAAGATTCAAATTAAAACCACATTGAGATACCACCTTACACTAGTTAGAATGGCCAAAATTAGCAAGACAGTGTGTTGGAGAGGATGTGGAGAAAGGGGAACCCTCTTACACTGTTGGTGGGAATGCAAGTTGGTGCAGCCACTTTGAAGAATAGTGTCGAGATTCCTTGAGAAATTAAAAATAGAGCTTCCCTATGACTCTGACATTGCACTACTGGGCATTTACCCCAAAGATACAGATGTAGTGAAAAGAAGGGCCATCTGTACCCAAATGTTTATAGCAGCAATGGCCACAGTCACCAAACTGTGGAAAGAACCAAGATGCCCTTCGGATGAATGGATAAGGAAGATGTGGTCCATATACACTATGGAGTATTATGCCTCCATCAGAAAGGATGAATACCCAACTTTTGTATCAACATGGACGGGAATGGGAGAGATTATGCTGAGTGAAATAAGTCAAGCAGAGAAAGTCAATTATCATATGGTTTCACTTATTTGTGGAGCATAACAGATAACATGGAGGACATGGGGAGATGGAGAGGAGAAGGGAGTTGAGGGAAATTGGAAGGGGAGGTGAACCATGAGAGACTATGGACTCTGAAAAACAACCTGAGGGTTTTGAAGGGGCACGGGGTGAGAGGTTGGGGGAGCCAGTTGGTGGGTATTAAGGAGGGCAGGTATTGCATGGAGCACTGGGTGTGGTGCAAAAACAATGAATACTGTTATGCTGAAAAGAAATTAAAAAAAAAAAGGTTTTAAAAAAAGTAAAAAAAAAAAAAAGTTAAAGAAACCAAAAAAAATACTTCCATTTAATTAAGCAGTACAGAAATAAGAAATATGATAAAATATACTTAACTATTGGTGGCACTTTGCCAAAGGACAAAATAATGAGCTAAATAGAAGTGGGTTTACTAGGAACCCCATGAAATTAAACTTCGTGAAATCCTCCTTTCATGAGCCCCTTCCAGGGCTCCCTTTCTCCCATTCTATATAAATACTCAGTTTCTTCTGCAATTCCATACTTTTATTTTTTGTCTCTTTTTCTGAAAGAGGGTTGTCAGATATTATAATTTTCAGGATACAAAATTGGGTCCTGAAATCCACCCTTACATATACAAATATATTCTTAGGGTTGAAAGAAAAGAACAAAGTGCATTCCTCTTCTGCCTGCATTCTGATAGCTCTCATGCTACAGAAGCCATTTTAACGTTCATTCTTCAAAATGGAAAACATTATTATGGATATGCATATGATCAAACCAGAAGAAGAAGGAGAAAAGTTCTTTAAGAAAGGAATGAATTTGTCATTATTTTAATCATGCACCATCTTTTCAGCACCACAAAGCTGAGGTTAGGACGACACCAGTCTGGGTTAAACAAGAGAGGTATCAGCTGGGCTGAGGTCACGTTCGCCAACCTGCCATGAGATGCTCACCTCTCTGGGAATCCTGCCTGTGTGCCTCTTCAAATTTCATTAGAGCCTGTCTGAGGTGACATGTCATATGCATTTTCAATGTATTTCTAAAGGCTGGATTAGCAACTGTAAAAAGATATTATTTGCTTTTAGGGTCTCTATGGTAACAATAGGATTTGGAAATAGAGAAGGTGTTAGTAGCGTCCTTAGTAAGTCACGCTGACCCTCCTTTCTAGCAAATTTCTATTATGCTACTTCCCCGACCGCTTATTTCCAATTTTAGAAAAACATGCAAATTGAAATATAGTAAGAATCTACTTTATGAGAAAGAACGTTGCAAAGAAACTAGATGAAATAAAGGTGACTTCCTTGGAAAGTAAAAACAAAAACAAAAACTACTGCTGAAAATAAAAGTAGGTAAATGCTTTTAGTTTAGCTTTTTGATTTTGTTTTAAACAGGAAAGCAGCTACCATAAATGTTTCTCTAAAAAGGAAGATATAAAGAAACGTGATTAGCTTTGGGATTAGATTTTTAAGTTGTCTAAAACATAAAGTTGATCAAGCTCAGTAAATGTTTTCATCTCAATCCATATTTATAATCTATGAGATTAGTGGGAAAAAAAACTACTTGCAGCTCAAGGAGAAAATACCATGTGAATATTTTTGCTTCGGAAATTCCAAATGGCTTAAAATGTGATTTTAATTATTTAGCTATTTGAAATTTTTAAATTCATTGCCATATAGATACACAAAAACTTAAATATTTAAATAAATGTTTATTTAGCAGAATTTGGGCATTCTAATGGTCTATTCTGGACTTACCATCTGCCAAACTTTCATGGATTTGCTTCCTTGCCTCCTCCATCCTCTTTAATAAAGATCTTGATTTTTTGCGAATGAACTTCTGAAGAGATGGGATTCAGTTTGACACTGAGGCAGTCACTAACATTTTGGGAGCCTCTCTTTTCTCAACTGCAAAATGAAGGATTTAGGTTACTTCTGATAATCTAGCTTTAAAAATATATATTTCTGTGATTTTGTGAAATACCAGTAAAAAAGAAACTCTAGCCAGCATAGAAAAACAACCATTTAGTATTCATGGCAAAGATGATCTCTGTAATAGCAATTTTAGGTCATCTACCTTTTCCTGGTGAAATAACTTCAAATTCCCATCACTTTGTCCCTTTAATGTATACTTTGTCACTTTGGAGAGAAAGGAGAAGAAGTAGAAGAGGAAAGAGAGTAAGAAGAAGAAAAAAAATGAAAATAATGGAAAGAGTAAGTGAAGAGAAAAGAAGGAGAAACATTTTTGCCATTTTAGTGTTGTTAAATAACCTATAGTTTAAAAACTATATTGTTATTCAATTCAATCTAAGTCAATCATTAGAAAAATCAAACAGAAACATAATTTTGACAGACTCTTGAAATGCCATTGAAAAAATATACAAAGTTATCCATTTGTAATGAAGTTTTGGTTTCTGGAGAAATAGTTTCTAGAATTAATTTTAATAAAAGATGACCTCATTTATATTTTTCTCCTGCTCTTCTTGCTGAAATTCCAGTTTAGATGAGAAAATTAGCATTAGTCAAATTGATTAGAAGTAATCCTTTTGATTTTAGGTGATGTCAAAAAAAAAAAGAAAGAAACTCAGATAGTAATAGTGTTTATATTCTTTTTTTTTTAAAGATTTTATTTATTTATTTGACAGAGAGAGAGATCACAAGTAGGCAGAGAGGCAGGTGGAGGTGGGGGGGAAACAGGCTCCCTGCTGAGCAGACAGCCCGATGTGGGGCTCGATCCCAGGACCCTGAGATCATGAACTGAGCTGAAGGCAAAGGCTTAACCTACTGAGCCACCCAGGCACCCCATGTTTATTTTCCTATGTCCCCTGTCTCTTACAAATACATGACTATAATTACTATAATAATTGTCAACTCAAAATACAGTTTTGTCTTTCTTACTAGTTGATAAATTTTTCAAAATATTAGAACATATTTTACCTAGTGTCTGGGCTAGTATAGGTATAATTTTTTTTAATGATTACTGAATAAATTAATTAATTAATAGACTTATAGCCATTTTGATAAAACAATACAAATTTCTAGTATTTAGTTTAGATTATTAGGTAAGTAAGATTAATAATGGTTTATATCTGGTAATATACAGTCTCCATTTGAAATTATTTTATTTCTCCACAAATATATTAGTGGAAGTAAAAGTACATTTGAAGTATTACATATTTTGGTATAAGTATTTTTGAAGTGAAACTATGTATACTTAAATCTTACTAATGATTTTTAAGATGTTATCCTTAACTTTATAAAAAATACTAAGAATCTAAGAAAATGTATATAAATAGAACATGACATGTTTTCTTACAGTTTTGTAATCAATTCTTAAGTGAAAAAAGAACAGAAAATCCTCTTTTAGAAAAGAAAAATTTTTTTTCCCAAGCAAAAGAGAAAAATAGGTATACAGTGTACACATAACTTTAAAATATCACAAAATCAAAACTCAAACATGTAACTACACCAAATCCTTTCTTCTGTGTTCATTTATATTATTTACATTACTGTGCAAATACCCCTTATTGTTTCAGTGTACTGAAGGCAGCTCTTTTACATACACTACAGAGAGGGAGAGATGCTGAGAAAATAGTGAATCTAATGGTCCAAATGTAAGTCAAATTATTAAGAAGCTTGTTCTATTACTCTCTTGCTTCTTCTTTCAAGAGAATACATACAATGATAATAGAAAACAAATGTTCTTCAAATTGTGATATAGAGTGTCAGTTATGGGTTCTTGACTTGACACTGACATGATATTCCAGTCTTTTTGAAAAAGAAAGGGATATTTCCCCCTAGTTAATTAAATTGTTTTCTTACTTTTATCTCTCATTCACTCATTTGCCTTTTTAAATTCTGTAAAGGAAAATAAAAATCTCTGCTTATAGTTTCTTTGAAAGAAAATTATGACCTTAGATTCTAAATGTATGTATTGCCTACTAATGTATGTATTGCCTACTAACTTCTATGATATCTTCAATAGAAACTGTGAAATTTGGCCATGCATTTACATTAACTAAGTTAGAGTCCAATACGCTATTTTTCTTTTTGCGTCATTCATTCTAAAAAAGTGAACTAGTAAAAGTAGTATTATTATCGTTTCCAAATTCAGTAAGCCTCACTCTGCTATTCTCTTCTACTACCTCTCTTCTTTGAAAGAATAAAAAAAAAATCCTTTTAAAAGGCACCTCACTTTCAAAGTCCACTAAAAATGCAATATTAATGATCTGAGGACTTCATTTAAAGACTTCACTCATCATATGTTACTTTTGTTTTGGTGGATACTAGAGGTCCATTGAAACTCAAAACAACTTGCCCTTAGTTTTCTCAAAAAAACAAATGGTCACTAAATTTTATCATTTGGGTTCAAAAAAAGCACAGTAGTATTTGAAGACATTTCAGTCTTTTTTGATTTTTTGAAAATGGAACAAAGCATAGAACACAGTTCCTAGCATAGTGACTGGAACCTCAAAGAGGATTAATATTGTAAATGAACAGATAAAATATTGAATAAACACCCCATTATGCTTATCTTTCACATCATGGTTGTTGGCTTTACTTTTTATTATTATTTTTTAATTTTATTGAGATATAACTGACAAATGACCTTGTGTAAGATTAAGATATGTAACGTGTGGACATGATATGCTTATATATAACAAAATGATTGCTCTCATAGTGTTAGCTAACACTTCCACTACTTTACAAAATAACTATTTCTTTCCTCTGGTGATATTTAATATACATTTTCTCATTTTTAAGTATATACTCAACTTTCAGCTATATAATACAGTACTATGAACTGTAATCACAATATATACAGTATTTTTCATTTTTTAAAGTTTTTATTTAAATTCGAATTAGTTAGCATATGGTGTAGTATTAGTTCCAGAGGTACAATACAGTGATTCAGTACCTCTATAAGAACCCGGTGCTCATCACAACAAGTGCACTGCTTAATTCCCATCACTTATTTCACCCACCCTCCCACGAACCTTCATTCTGGTAACCATCAGTTTGTCACTTTAATATACATCCTTTTCAGAGAACATACTCTACATTTGGAACCCTTATAACAAATGGAGTGATATTGTTTGTAATGTGCCACTGCCATTTCCTATTTGACTAATCCAGTTAGTAGGTGTACAAAGATCAACAAGGAAAAAGGAAAAACCCATTTCTATTTTGTCTGTAAAAATATATACCTATTCTTATGTCTCTACAAGTAAGAATCTACAGGAGAGCTTTCTGTTTATCTATCAGGTCAACACAGTATGTATGCAATTTTTATCATTAAATTGATATTTATGATATTTTATGACTAATATTTTATGGCAAGTGTAACATACACTTTTCTTTAGTGTTCAGTCAGTGGGAAGGGAATGTTTTGAAAGACGCTAAGGAAGAATACTTAGTTGCTTGGGATACTGAAGTACTTCAGGAAGGATGGAGTTCCACATAGTATCAATGACAACATTTTTGTGGTTTGCTCCATATTGCTCTATGCTGATTTGCATCAAATAGAAGTCCTCCTCTCAGACAGAATTTGTTTCCTGCCTCACAGCTTGTCAGGAAGATTTCCACTGCCTTTGTCTTCAAGGACCAAAGGGTTTCATTCCTCAGAGAGGACTTCCTATTTATCAGAGTATGGTTTGTTGCTGCCCTGTCATTTGAAGCCTAGATGTTAGAAGTTGTTTTTGTCCAAGAATATGTTCACATCTAAGTTCAAGGGAAAAATATCTTTAACAGGAAGAAACCCCAGCCCTTCAGAAAGATTTAGACATATTATCTAAGACTATTCTTCCCTCCCTTTCAATGATTCTCAAGAGATTTTCTAACCTCTCTATTCCTGGGATTGAACTCAGTAAATCCATCAGGAAACCGCCCCCCTACTTTTGTTTTGTGAGGCACTTCATTAGTCTTACAGAAAAAAAAAAAAAAAGTCCTTAATTGGAATATGTCCTCTTTGCCAGATACTTTTGCTATATTTTTTTTCTATTCTCTCATTCTGGAAATACTGGTAAATATTTAATTTTATAAATTGACTCTGTCTTTATGTTTATCTTCCTTCTACCTTGTAAAAATTTTATTTTACTTTATCTTCTAAACTTTGAGTTTTATCAAACTTAACTACTTTATTTTAAATTTCCATGAGCTTATCTCTTTCTAGTTGTTCCTTATTAAAAATAATATTTATACTTTCATTGATAGAGGATCTTGTTTTATCTTTATAAAGATATTAATTATAATTTTGGGGTTGTCTTTATTGCATTTGATCTCCTTTCTTTTCTAATTTATTTTGCACTTAATCTTAATTCAAATGACTAGAGATCCTTGGGGACCTATTCTTTTTTCAATTAATAAACCTAACTTTTTTTACATGAAAAACTTTTATTTTTTTTAAGTTCTACTCTTTTTTAAAATTATTTTTATTCACACATAATGTATTATTTGTCCCAGGGATACAAGTCTGTGAATCATCAGGCTTACACATTTCACAGCACTCACCATAGCACATACCCTCCCCAGTGTCCATAACCCAACCACCCTATTCCTACCCCCTTAACTCAACACCCAAAGAACAAATAGATCTCATTTTTAAAGTATCCTTAGATTCACAACAAAATTGAACAGAAAGTAGAGAGTTTCCATGTACTACCTATCCCCACACATGCATAGCTCCTCCACTACCATCATACTGTACCCAGAGTGCTATATTTGTTACATCAATGTGCCTATTCATTTTTAAAAATAGAGTTCTAAAATATTAGAAGCTCTGTGTGGATACTGTATATTGACTGGTGGGCAGTTGGCTTAATGCATGATAATCGGTTGAAGAGCTGGGTTTTTCACTGTAGACACCAAAGTGTCTAAAAAAGTGCTAATTCTGTATGTCTTTTCTGTAGCACAGTTCCGTTTTTCTAGAAAAGTTTCCTTCCTGGGTAAAAACATGAGCAGTTGTGTTTTGTGACTGTGTGGGAAAGAAGTCTGACAGGGGGTTCTCATCATTTGTTACACAGCCAAAGGGAGCAAACCTAAAGGCCATAAATCCACTGTCATCCTAAACCAGCTGAATCCACATGGAATTAGCTGAATTACAGTCATTGAGATTTTGATTGTTAGTTTTGCAGCATTTTCATTGTAATAATTAATGACTATAACTACATGCAGTGGGTAGAATAATGACTCCCAAAGATATCAGTTCTATATCCCTGGAATCTGTAAATGTTGATTTATATTGAAAAAGGGTCTAGGCAGACAGGATTTAGTTAAAAATCTTGAGTTGGGGAGATTATCGAAGTGGGTGTAAATGCCATCACATGCATCCTTATGAGAGAGCAGTAAATAAAAGGATAAGGTTATTTAACAGGGAGGCAGAGATTTTAATGATAAGGCCACAAACCAAAGAATGTTAGCCATCACCAGATGCTGGAAGAATCAAGAAATACATTCTCCGCTAGAGCCTCTGGAGGGAGCCTGGTCTTGTTAAACCCTTGATTTCAGCCTAGTAATACTGATTTTCGACTTCTTGCCTTCAGAGCTATCATAGAATAAATTCATTGTTTTCTTAAAGTCATCAAATCTGTGATAATTTGCTTTAGCAGCCATAGCTGAGTGCAATCTGATTAATTTGCCTTGGATTTTGGAATCATATTTGACTTGATTTCTCTCTTTCCATTTCCATTATACTTGGATATTACTTGTGATACTGTAATGTAATATTCTACCTTGGATATGCTCTGGGTTCTGAATAATTTTTAAATCTCCTTAGTTTCATCTTCCTCTCAAAGGTTAACTCTTCTTATGTTATATTCTTTCAGGTCCTTGGTGTTAATTGATACCTACTATTTGGATAAAGCTATCCATATTAATTATAGTTGCTAAGATCTCCACATGTAAACATAGTATTTCCTTTTTTACTATAGCCTACAGATCCCTCCTAACCTTATGGGCTTAAAACAACATTTCATTTCATTTTATTTCTCACCATATCAGAATGTCAAAAATTTGGAAGAGTTTATTGGAAGACAGTTCTCCATGTCTCTTTCATTTCTGCCCTTCAGAACAAGCAGCATTGACACCTTTGTTTCATACCATTTTTCCAAGGGTGTTTGTATAGCAGCGAGCCTGAGAATATAGATAGAGTGTCTCCCTTTGAGACAGAGGGCACATGCATTTTCTGATCAGGGCAATAATGATAATGTCCCTCTCTGTGCAGTCTGGGCAAGTTTGTTAGCAGTCCTTTCATAAGACTAATGAGAGGGGTAGTTCCTAAGTCTGCATTACTCATCTGTGACTCAAAGCCATGGTGTGTGTAACATCTGGACAACTCCATTATCATTCATTTACACACTGGTTAAATAAGATGAACTGATGCCAACACGAAGTTCATCTTCTAGTACTTACCATGCCATGGGTAATAAAGTCCTTGGTCTTTTTCTTAGAAATTGTTGTTTCCTTCCAGCATCTTTGAATTGTAGCAGAGGCTAACCTTGTTAGCTTGAAAGTAGGGTGAAGACTTTTCATAGTTCTTGATAGGACTCATTTGGGTGGTCTGGCTTCAGGTATCTCAGCTATGTGCAGTCAGATAGGACTTAAACCTTAGGAGTGCTGGCTGGAAATCTTACTCTACCTTCATACTTCCCTAGGATTTCATCATGTGTATCTCACAAGTGATAGTTCTGGCTTATTCACAGTATAACAGAATCAGGACAGTCTGATTGCTTATATGGCAGCTGAATATAAGCATGAATATTCCAGTGAGCCAGGTAAAAGATGCTCCATTGCCTTTTATGACTCTGCCTATGAAATCATGCAGCCTCATTTCAGCAGAGTTGTTAGTTACAAGCAGATAACAAGCCCATCTGGATTCAAAGGAAGAGGAAAGAAAATCTGCCCCTTTATGGGATAATGGCAATATTCATGAAAAGCTTGGGGACTAGAGCTATTATTATGGCTATTATTATTTTTTAGAAAATACCATCTACCGCAGTGGGACAAGCATGGGTGGATCCTAGAAATATCACAGAAGCTATAGCATTTTTACACAAGTTACATAAGCTCTCTAAATCTTAGCTCCATAAATACTATCGTACAGCCCACCATATGGTAAGAATTCAAGAAGTCAGCTAATATTAATATTACTAAAAATACTTTATTATGCTTTGCATGCTTTTCTTTGTGCAGCTCTCTTCTCTTTTGGTTCTTTCCTTCAAATACCAGTTGTCTTAGTCTTCCTGGACTCTTAAGTTCTGCCTCCTTCTCTAGAAATACTTCCTAACTTAAATGTATTATTATGTGTAACCAAATCACTTTACAAAATGTACACTCTATATTTCTAATTACTTCTTAGATCTTAAAACTCTTTTTTAAAGAGAAAATTTAAAAAGAGGTTTGAATTTACAATAAAGGCTCATTTTTAAAAGAGATTATAGTAACTGCCCTTCCAGATCTCTCCCTCTCCAAAAGAACCTCCAGACGTTTCTTATGTGTCAGTTTGGCTTGACCATAGCACCAGTTATTTAATCAAACACCAATCTAAGTGTTACTGTGAAGGTATTTTGTAGATGTGGTTAACAATTACAATCAGCTGTCAAAGTAAGAGAGATCAGCCTTTCTAATGTGGGTGTGTCGCATCCAATCAAATGAATCCAGTTAGTTCAGTCTTAAGAGTAAAAACAGATTTTCTGGAAAGAAGAAAATTTTGTGTCAAGACTACCCAACCCCCCTCCCGAAAAAAACCCAACAACAACAACAACAAAAAAACCACTTGGATTTCCAGCCTGCTATACAGATTTCAAATTTTCCTGGCTGGTCCTCATCTCCTCTTTCTCATTCTCTCTTTCTCTCTCTCTCTATATCAACCAGCTGTGTGTGTGTGCGTGCATGTGTGTGTGTGTGTGTGTGTATAGAGTAATAAACATATATATTCACACATATGCATATATATGTATACACACATACATATATACATACAATTGGTTGTCTTTCTCTGAAAACTCTGATACAAATGGTCTAAAAAATACTGACTCAAGCATATGACAGAGACGATTTGAACCCTTTGATAATAATATCAATTATGCATTAAGAATGTTCTTTTTTTTTCTTAAATTTTATTTATTTATTTGACAGAGATCACAAACAAGTAGGCAGAGAGGCAGGCAGAGACAGAGAGAGGGGAAGCAGGCTTCCTGCTGAGCAGAGATCCCAATGTGGGCTCGATCTCAGGACCCTGGGATCATGATCTGAGCTGAAAGCAGAGGCTTTAACCCACTGAGCCACCCAGGTGCCCCAAGAATATTGTCTAAATCATATTTTTGTTATTCTAGTTTAATCTATACCACAACCACAATGTAGAGATTTTATACATACAAATGAGAAAACAGTGGTTGAGTAAAGCTAAGGACCTTGCTCAGATCACTTAGGAGGTAAGAGCCAGGACCATGACTTGATGTTATGCTTCTCAATTCTAGAGTATGTTGTTGTTACTCAGTCATGTAACAAGTCACTTTAGTATTTCTCATAAAACATCAATAGATTATTTGTTTCATATCTGAAGAATTTGCTTAGTTTTTGGTAACTCAAATTATAAAATATTTTTAAATGAAGAGTGGAAAACTAGTTGCCTATTGGACGTAGTTGCTTCCTTTAAGGGCAACTTTTTATATTTGTAAAATATAATTTTATCAGAGTAAAAAATTTATCAGAGATATCCCTGAGTAGAGATTTAGTATCAAATCCAATATGATGTCAGAATACTTTCACAAAGAGCACTGTTGTTCTTCTGCTTTTACACTGATAGAAATTAAACTTTCAGTTTCTCATTACAGAAAAATATATATGAATTAGTAAAATATTGCAAAATAGAGAATATAAAATGAAGGGAAAACAAACCATAATTTGACCATTCAGATACAATGACACAATATATTAGTGTGCAACTTCTAAAAAAATTCAAGGCATACAATGATAAATTTTACTGTACTAATATTTGTAACTTGTTTTTCACTTTCTGCAAAAGAAGCAGAAATTTCATGTCATTGAACATGACTTTTAATGGGTAAAGTGTATGAGTTACAGTTTATTTACAGAGACTCCTACATTAGACACTAGAGACATGTAGAAACACTATATTACAAATAACACTTGATACTTTTACACATATATATCTTTATTCATTTCTAATGAATTCTTTAGGAAAGTATCCTGAAATTAGAATTTCTTGCTCAACAATTACAAACATTTTAAGCTTACATATTTATTGCCTTCCAGTTGTTTTATTAAATTTACTAGCCTTTTAGGATATAATTAGATATAATTGGATAATAAATGATATATTTATAATAATAAATGATAATAATGATATAATTAGATAATAAAATCAAGTATTGAGACTATACTTTGTTCTATGCCCTATGTAACACAGATTTAATATATAATATTCTTGTTTGCATTGTTTCATAGTATCTGTGAAAGAGAAACTATCATTTTCCGGAAAGAAAGATACGACTTGCACAAAGTCACATAGGTATTAAGAAGTGAAGAAGGACTTCTGCTTCAAGAAATGGAATAATAGGGACTGGGTTTATCTTCCCCCAGAAACAACGAGAAAACAGACAAAATATATGAAATGATGGTTTTCAAGACACTGGGTATCAGGAAAAGATAGTGATCTCTGAAAGATGGAAAGCAAAGGCTGTGACCACTAAAACTGCATGAGGTTATGGCTTTGATAGACTACACCAAGTGTGATTCAGGCAGGGGAGCCCAGACAGAGCACAGAATTCCGGAAAGAGAAAGAGAGATACAAAGCTGAGCCCAGGGAGACCAAGACAACTAGTGTTTGAAGCACAGAACCAGGGAGAAGAGAGCTGCATGTAAAGATAACTATAAAGATCTTCAAAAGGTGTCCAAAAATCCTGATCAGTGCATATGTGTGAAGAAACTAAGGTTGGGGAAAGACCATTGAATGGATTAGAGGGAATTACACCTGATGTGGTTTTCCAGTAAGAGTAAAAAACTCATAATTCAAGGAATATTACTTTGAAGCAATGTGCTTAAGTAAAGAGAATAACTGCTGCTTTGCCTCCACTAAATAAACAAGATCCAAGGATATCACTATTTCTAAGTAACTTAACCCTGTCCCTTAAGAAAATTCAAAATTTTTTATCAAAATACAAAGATATCCAGAGCCCAGCAAGGTTAAAATTCATAATGCCTCATGGTCAATAAAATATTACCATGTATGTAAAAAGGCAGGGGAAAAATGACCCATTACAAAGCTGAAAATTAATCAATTGTAGTGAATCCAGAACTAGCACAAATATAAAACCAGAAAATATAGAGATAAAAAGTTACTATTAAAGTTACTATTACTGTATTAAACATGTTTACACAGTTAAGTACAGATAAGGAAGATAAAAAGAGATCTAAATTGAACTTTTAGAAATAAACAGTACAATGTCTGAGATGAAACTAAATTTCATCTAAATATAACTAAATTGCAGACTAGACATGACTGAAGAAAGATACTTGAACACATAGTAGGATAAGTTATCAAACATGGAACAGAGAGGTGAAAAATAAATTTTTTAAAATGAACAAAACATCAGCGAACAGTCTAATATACATGTAATTGGAGTTCCCAAAGGAGAAGAGAGAGTGGTAAGAAAGAAAAATATTGGAAGAATAAGAGTTGAAATTTGCCAAATTTGCTGACAAAAATAAACCTACAGATTCAAGGTCAATGAACCCAAACCAAGAAACATGAAAACTCTAAACCAAAGTATACCATATTCAAAAATTGCTCAAAATCAGAATTAAGGGCATAGCCTTAAAGTATCTGTAAGGAGAGAAAGTTGCATACACAGTAACAAAGATAATGATGGCAGCAGATTCTTCATCACAAATAATGCAAACAAAAAGACTGTTGAGCAAGATCTTCAAACTACTGAAAACAAACAACAACAAAACAAAAAACCATCAGCCTAAGACTCATTATCAGTATTGAATATATTTAATATATTAAATATATATCTCAAAAAATAAGACAGCCAATGATAATAGAAGGAAAAAAACTCTCCAGGTTAATATCTCTCATAAACTTAGATGCAAAAATCCTTAACAAAATATTAGTAAATAAAATCCAAAAATGTAAAAAAATAATTTTACAACAAGGATAAGTAGAATTTACTCCAGGTCGGAAGACTTGTTCAATATTCAGCATCTACATTACATTGATATCTAAAATATCAATGTAATCCATAATAGCAACAGGCTAAAAAAGAAACTGATCAATTGACATAATAATATGATAAATTAACACATAAACAGCATTTTACAAAATCCAATACCATTTATGATAAAAAACAAACAAACAAACCCAGCACATTAGGAATAGCATACCTCTTCAATCTAATAAAGAATATCTCCAAAAATTCTCTATAGTTAATATTATATTTATTGATGAAATGCTGAGTGTTTTCTCTTAAGGTTGGAAACAAACAAAGATGTCCTTTCTAACCACCCTTTTTCAATGAGTCTATTGGAATTTCTAAACTAAACAATAAGGGCAAAAAGAAATAAAGGGCATCCAAACAGGGGGGGAAAAGATGACATAATTTGCAGTTGCATATATAGAAAAATCCCCAGAATCTTATATTAATATATAAGTTTATATACTCTAAGAATTAATAAGTGAGTTAAGCAGTCTCACAGGATCCAAGAGCATCACAGAAAAAAAAATTGTATTGATGCATATTAATGAGAATAATATGGATACTGAAGTTTAAAACACAATACCATTGAAAATTTCTTCAAAGAAAATAACCTTGGGAGTACTGGACCTGCCTGAAAGTATTGATTACAAGTAGATCTGCTCTATAAGGAAATTTAAGTTGAGGCCCTCTGGTAGAAGGAAAAATAATACAAGTTGGAAACTTGAGTACAGACAAAGCCATGAAGAATAAAAAAACATATTGTAAACATATGACTTTTTAAAAATCAGGTAAGTCTTTTAAACAGATAACTATTTAAATAAATATATCATTGTATTGTGAGAGTTTAACAACATATGAGCAAAATACATAAGAGTAATAATTGAAGGATAGCTAGTGGAGAAATGAGAGTATATTTTAAGATTTCTATACTTTACATGAAGTGGTATATATAACTTGAAGGTAAACAATGATGTTTAGGATGTATAATATAAGCCCTAAAAGTAACCACTAAAATAACAAAACAAATAGTTAGTCAGTAAGGCATAAAAAAAGACAACCATGCTCAATATAAAAGAAGATGGCAAAAGAGGGGAACAAAACATAATACAGAGGGGATAAAAAAATACCTAATAATAAGATGGTAGATTCATGACCACCCAGATTAATCACACAATAAAAATGAATGGTCAAAACATTCCAATTAAAAAAAGAGTGTGTCAGATTAGATAGGCAAGCAAGACGCAGCTATATTCTGCTTACAAGAAATTAACTTTAAAATGAAAAACACAAGTAAGTTTAAAGGAAAAGGATGGAAATGATATACAACACAAGGCAAAGGAAAGCTGAAAGGTTATATTAATACATAAACACAAATATAAAATAGATACTATATAGAGTAAATTTTAGAGTAAAGAACATTATAAGAATAAAGTAGGTCATGTTCTAATGACAAAGGGATAAATTCATCAATAGAAAGTACAATTTAAAATAAATATGTATATAATAACAGGGATTCAAAACACATGAAACAAAAAGGTGAATTGCAAGAAGTAATAGACAAATCTGTAATTGTACCTAAACAATGCAAAACCCCTATCTCATCAATTGATAGAACAAGTAGCCAGAAAGTCAGTAGGGATATAGATGATTTGAGCTACACTACTGACCAACTTGATCTAACTGACATTTTAAAACATTCTACACAACAGCAGAATACATATTCTTTCAAGTCTATGTGGAACATTTATGATGGTAGACCATATTCCACATATATGTGGGGTGCCACTAGAGTAGAACTTAGGAAGAATAACATATTAATAATTACCTCTATTAGAAATAAATTCAGCTGCTAATTAAGAAACTAGAAAAGTAACAAAAATTCAATTGAAGATAATTAAAAAAGGAAAATATGAAAGATCAGAGTCGTTATCAATGGACTGGAAAAGATAGAAAAATAAAGAAAAATCAATGAACTAAAAGGCGGTGCTTTGAGAAAAGCAACAAATGAATGAGCCCATGAATTGGCAAATATTGGCTAGGGGCCAAATTTGGCCCTCAGTCTATTTTGAGTGGCCTTTGTGGTATGAAAAAAAGAAAACTTTAAAGGTTTCTTTCTTTTTGAAGGCTAAATAATATTCCATTGTATGTATGTAACACGATTTATCTATTTATCCACTGATGGACATTTAGTTTGTTTCTACCTCTTTGGCTATTGTGGACAATGAATGAACATGGGACTGCTAATAACTTTTTCAAGATCCTGTTTTTAATTTTTCTGAATGATACTTAGATGAGGAATTGCTAGATTATGTGGTAGTTCAATTTAATTTTTTTGAAGAACCTCTAAACTGTTTTCCATAATGGCTGTATTTTCAATTCCTACCAGTTTTATAATCCTACCATTTTATATTCCTACCAATAGGGCACAAGTGTTTCAATTTCTCCTTGCTCTGGACAGCACTATTATTATCTATTTTTTTTTTTTATAATGGCCATCTTAGCAGGTGAAAAGTGGTATCATGATTTTGATTTACTAATTGTCATGATTTCCTTGATAATTAGTAATGTTAAGCTTTTGTTCTTTTTTTTTTTAAAGATTTTATTTGTTTGACAGAAGGAGAGATCACAAGTAGGCAGAGAGGCAGGCAGAGTGAGAGGAGGAAGAAGGCTCCCTACTGAGCAGAGAGCCTGGTGCGGGGCTTGATCCCAGGACCTGAGATGTGACATGACCTGGAGGCAGAGGCTTAACCCACTGAGCCACCTAGGCACCCCATTAAGCTTCTATTCTTATACCTGTTGAGTACTTGCATGTCTTTGCAGAAATGTCTATTCAAGTTCTTTGCCCATTTTTAAATTGAGTTTTGTTTTCTTGTTAATTAGTTCCTGCTGTATGCTATAGCATGGATGAGTCATGAGAATAGTATGTTAAGTGAAATAAATAAACCATCACAGAAAGACTAACACTGCATGATTCCATTTATATGAAGTAGCTAACTTAGTCAAACTTACAGAAACAGAAATAAAATGACAGTTTCTAGGGACTGGGGCAGGGGAAACAGGCAGCTGTTATTCAATGGATATAGAGTTTTAGTCAGGAAAGATAAAAAAAATTGTATTGGATATCTGCTATATAAAAATGTGCATATATTAATAATACTGTATTGCACACTTGTAAGTTTTTTAAAAGGGCAGATTTTATATTAGGCGTTTTTTACAATAAAAAGAAAGGAGAGGAGAGCAGAAGGGATGGGGGGAGAGGAGAAGAGAGGAGAGGAGAGGAAACGAGAAACATATAACAGAGACCTGATGTGGGCCATAGCCTAATATATTTACTATCTGATTTTATATAGAAAGACATTAGCCCATCCTTGCTCTAATCAGACTCATCAGGGAAAAGTGAGAGAAAACAAATACTAACAAAACCAGGAAGGACAGAGTTGAAATCACTATACAGATACAGATAATAAAAGAATAGTAAAAGAAAATTATGAACAACTTTATGCTAGTAAATTGGACAACTTAGGTGAAATGGTCAAATTCCTTCAAATAAATTTTAATACACAGATAACCTACATAATTTAAAGCAGTCAAATTTATAGTTAGAAACCATCCTACAAAAAGAACCCCAGGCTCAAGTGGATTTACTGATAACCTCTAATGAATATTTAAGAAAAAAAAATATTTCTGCCCAAGCTCTTTGAGGAAATTAAAGAATTCTATGGAGCCAACATTATCCTGATATTAAAATCATGCAAACACACTGCAGAAGAAAAAAATATTACAAACCAATATCCTTCATGAACTTACATGCAAAAATCCTAAACAAATGATCTTTATACACGGATGATATGATCATCAATGTAGAAAATCTGATGGAGTCTACAAAAAAGCTACCAGAATGAATAAGTGAGTTTAACAAGATTTCTGAAAACAAAATTTTATTTCTACATATTAGCAAGAAAAGTCAGATATATATTTTTGAAAATCAATGCCATTTAATACCAACAAAAGGCAAAATACTTAGGGATTAGTCTGACAAAGGATATTAAAAAACCTATTCACAGAAAACTGTAAAACATTGCTGAGGAATTGGAGACCTAAATAAATGGAAAGATATATGAGTCTATGAGTTTATGAGTCTAAGGACCAATATCTTTCAGATATTAATTCTTCCAAAACTGATCTATAGATTCTATACAATCACAATCACAATCCCAGCAATTTTTTTTTAAAGGAAAATCACACCGAAAAGCAAAAGCTCTAAAAAAGTTGAAACAACTTTAAAAATGAAAACAAATTGGGAGGATAAATAATAACTAACTTTAAAGCTTAGCATGAAGCTGCATTGTAAGCTTTATTTACTATACAGTTTATTCTAAAGTACTATATTTCATAGGACCAAATTATATCAGTTTCCCTGAATGCAGACTTCCCAAAATACCTATACATATATGACATGTATTTACAACTGTCAGAATATGATTTTCAAACATGTTTGCAAACCAATTCAGGCAAAAATGCATAAACAACAAATTTTACTGATATCCATATGTAAATAGCTAATTTAAATCAATCCTGATAACATACACAAACATTTATATAAATTAAACCTAAATGTATAATATTCTAAAAGTTTGGCTTAAGCAAACCCTTCTTACATATGATTCTAAAACCATAAAAATACACAAGGAATAATCTCAATCTTTTGGTATTGGTTGAGCCCTCATTTGTGGTCTATTCTGGAGATAGTTCTATGGGTGCTTGAGAAGAATGAGTATTCTGTTGTTTTAGGGTGAATTGTTCTGTATATATTTATGAGGTCCATCTGGTCCAATGTGACATTCAATACTCTTGTTTCTTTATTGATTTTCTGCTTGAATGATCTGTCTATTATTGAGAGTGGCATGTTAAGACTTCCAACTATTAATGCATTCATATCAATATGACTCTTTATCTTGATTAACAGTTGTCTTATGTAGTTGACTGCTCCCATATTGAGGGCATAAATATTTACAATTGTTGGATCTTGGTGGATAGACCCTTTACGAATGATGTAGTGTCCTTCTTTATCTCTGACTACAGTCTTTAGTTTAAAATCTAATTTTTCTGATATGAGAACCACTACCCCAGCTTTCTTTTGAGGCCCATTGGCATGAAAGATGTTTCTCCATCCCTTCATTTTCAATCTGGATGTATCCTTAGGTTCTGAATGGGTCTCTTGTAGACAACATGTGGAAGGGTCCTGTGATTTTATCCAATCTGCAATCCTGTGCCATTTTATGGGAGTGTTTAGGACATTCATCTTGAGAGTGAATATTGAAAGATGTGTTTTTATCGACATCTTGTTGCCCGTGAAGTCCTTGTTTCTATAGATTGTCTCTGGAAATTTCTGTTCTATGTCACTCTTGGGTTCTTTCTTCTTTTATAAAACCCCCTTAATATTTCTGGTAGTGCCGGCTTGGTGATCACATAGAATTTTAAACCTTGTCAGTCTTGGAAGCTCTTTATCCCTCCATCAATTCTGAGTGTCAACCTTGCTGGATAAATTATTCTTCACTGCATGTTTTTCTCATTTAGTGTCCTGAATATGACTTGCCAGACTTTTCTGGCCTGCCAGGTTTCTGTGGACAGGTCTTACATTATTCTGATGGACCTTCCTTATGTATTAAAGACCACCCTTAAAAATGTTTGGATCAACCAGGATATCAAAGAAGAACTTAAACAATTCATGAAAACCAATGAGAATGAACACACTTAGGTCCAAAACCTATGCGATACAGCAAAGGCGGTCCTAAGGGGGAAATACATAGGCAAACAAGCGTCCCTCAAAGAAATTGAAAAATCCAGAATACACCAGCTCTCTTTATACCTTAAAGCACTGGAGAATCAACAACAAATTAAGCCAACCCCATACACTAGAAGGGAAATAATCAAGATTAGAGTAGAGATCAATGAGATAGAAACTAGGGATCCAGTAGAACACATCAACACCAAGGAAATAGAAACAATCATCAGAAATTATTATCAATAGTTATATGCCAATAACTTAAGGAACTTAGATGAAATGGATGCATTCCTGAAAACCTATGAACTTCCAAAACTGAATAAGGAAGAAACTGACAAGCTGAATAGACCAATATCTAGTAAAGAGATTGAAGCAGTGACCAAAACCCTCCCAAAAAACAAGAGCCCAGGACTTGACAGATTTCCTGAAGAATTCTACCAAACATTCAAAGAAGAAATAATGCCTATTCTCCTGAAGCTGTTTCAAAAGATAGACACGGAAGGAAAACTTCCAGACCCTTTTTATGAAGCAGATATCATCCTCAATGGGGAAAAGCTGACAGCCTTCCCTTTGAGATCAGGAACACGACAAGGATGTCCACTCTTGCCACTATTGTTCAACATAGTACTATAAGAACTAACAACACCAACCAGACAACAAAAAAGAAATAAAAGGTATTTATATTGGCAAAGAAGAAGTCAAACTCTCTCTCTTTGCAGATGACATGATACTTTATACGGAGAACCCAAAAGACTCCATCCCCAAACTACTAGAATTCATACAGCCATTCAGTAATGTGGCAGCATACAATATCAATATACAGAAATCAGTTGCTTTCTTATACACCAACAATGAAAATATAGAAAGGGAAATGAGAGAATCAATTCCATTTACAATAGCACCAAGAACCATAAGATACCTGGGAATAAACCCAACCAAAGAGGTAAAGGACCTGTATTCAAGAACTACAGAACACTCATGAAAGGAATTGAAGAAGACACAAAAAGATGGAACACCATTTCATGCTCATGGTTCAGAAGAATAAACATTGTTAAAATGTCTATACTGCCTAGAGTCATCTGTACTTTCAGTGCCATCCTGAAATCAAATCAAAATTCCACCAGCATTTTTCAAAGAGCTGGAACAAACAATCCTAAAATTTGAATGGATCCAGAAAAGACCCCGAATTGCTAAGGAAATGTTGAAAAAGAAAAACAAAACTGGGGGCATCATGTTGCCTGATTTCAAGCTTTACTACAAAGCTGTGATCACCAAGAGAGCATGGCACTGACACAAAAACAGACACATAGACCAGTGGAACAGAGCAGAGAGCCCAGATATGGACCCTCAGCTCTATGGTCAAATAACCTTCAACAAAGCAGGAAAAAATATACAGTGGAAAAACGACAGTCTCTTCTGTAAATGGTGCTGGGAAAATTGGACAGCCATCTGTAGACTAATGAAACTCGATCATTCTCTTACACCATACACAAAGATAAACTCGAAATGGATAAAAGACTGCAACGTGAGGAAGGAATCTATCAAAATCCTAGAGGAGATCATAGGCATAAACCTCATTGAAATTGGCCACAGCCACTTCTTTCAAGATATGTCTCCAAAGGCAAAGGAAACAAAAATGAAAATGAACTTTTGGGACTTCCTTCAGATCAAAGCTTCTGCACAGCAAAGGAAACAGTCAACAAAACAAAAAGGGAACCCATGGAATGGGAGAAGATATTTGCAAATGACACTACAGACAAAGGGCTGATATTCAAGATCTAAAAAGAACTCCTCAAACTCAACACACACAAAACAGATAATCATGTTAACAAATGGGCAGAAGACATGAACAGACACTTCTCAAAAGAAGACATAAAAATGGCTAACAGACTCATGAAAAAAATGTTCATCATCATGAGCCATCTGGGAGATTCAAATCAAAACCACACTGAGATTCTACCTTACACCTGTGAGAATTGCCTAAATCAACAAGACAGTAAACAACAAGTGTTGGAGAGGATGTGGAGAAAGGAGAACCCTCTTACACCGCTGGTGAGAATGCAAGTTGGTGCTACCACTTTGGAAAACAGTGTGGGGATTCCTTAAGAAGTAAAAATATGGGGAAGGTATGTGCTATGGTGAATGCTGTGAAGTGTAAACCTGGCAATTCACAGACCTGTACCTCTGGGGCTAATAACACCAGGTGGTGGTTATTATAGAGGGCACGGATTGCATGGAGCACGGGGTGTGGTGCAAAAATAATGAATACTGTTATGCTGGAAATAAAAAAAAAAGGAAAAAATAAAAAAATAATAATAGAAATAAAAAGAATTTAAAAATAGAGCTACCCTATGACCATGACATTGCACTACTGGGTATTTACTCAAAAGATACAAATGTAATGAAAAGAGGGGCCATCTGTACGCCAATGTACATAGCAGCAATGGCCACAGTCGCCAAACTGTGGAAAGAACCAAGATGCCCTTCAACGGATGAATGGATAAAGAAGATATGGTCCATATATATATGGAGTATTATGCTTCCTTCAGAAAAAATGAATACCCAACTTTTGTACCAACATAGATGGGACTGGAAGAGATTAAGCTGAGTGAAATAAGTCAACTAGGGAGAGTCAATTATCAAATGGTTTCACTTACTTGTGGAGCATAAGGAATAACACAGAAGACATTGGGAGATGTAGAGGAGAAGTGAGTTGGAGGAAAGCAGAGGGGGAGACAAGCCATGAGAGACTCTGGACTCTGAGAAACAAACTGAGGGTTTTGGAGGGGAGTGAAGTTGGGGTTGGGGTACTTGGTGGGGGGTATTATGGAGGGCATGTATTACATGGAGCACTAGGTGTTGTACATAAACAATGAATATAGGAACACTGAAAAGAATTAAAGTAAATTAAAAAAAAAGAAGAAGAAGAGGTAGTAACACAACATTCAGGACTTTGTCCTAAATTCTAAAGCACTCTGGTGTATCTGCAAATTAAAAGCAATGTAAAGAATTTAATGGTGATATTGATAGGTTACATCATATACTGCCATGAATTCATGTTAGCAACCTAGCTTGTTAGCATCTTAGATGAGATTCTGTCAGAAAGAATAACTTGAACATTTTATTTTGTTTTGTTTTGTTTTGTTTTAGCAGCTTTGAGGTCCCATGCACTGGCTAATTTCACAGCAAAAATTACATTTTTACTGCTTTACCTATTAATCATTTATTTAGAACGTCCCTGCTAAGAAATACCATCCTAGCAACAATAGCATTTTAATGGAGCAATGCAAAGACACCCTGGAGAATCAATTACAATGAAGGCCCTTCAATGGAGTATTATGCCTCCTTCAGAAAGGATGAATATCCTTTTGTATTAACATGGACAGGATTGGAAGAGATTATGCTGAGTGAAATAAGTCAAGCAGAGAGAGTCAATTATCAAAGTGTTTCACTTACTTAGGGAACATAAGGAATAACATGGAAGATATTGGGAGATGGAGAAGAGAAGAGAGTTGGAGGAAATCAGAGGGGGAGAAAAACCATGAGGGACTGTGGACTTTGAGAAACATACTGAGGGTTTTGGAGGTGAGGGGTTCGGGGGGTTTGGTGAGCTTGGTGGTGGGTATTATGGAGGCCATGTATTGCATGGAGTACTGGGTGTGGTGCATAAACAATGAATTTTCGTACATTGAAAAAATAATAATAAATTAAATTTTAAAAAACCATAAAAATGAATTGTAATTTATAATAATATTTAAATTCTCTTTGACAGACACTCATTTATGACTCTAAAACTTGGACCCATAAAAAATATTAAATTGTAGTATATCAAAATATTAAAATTCTTTGAAACACACTATTAAATTAATGAAAAGCCAAGGCATAAACTGGAAGAAAAATATTTGTTAAGCCTGTATCTGATAATGGATTTACATCTAGAATATATAATGTTACAACCTCATATGAGCAGCAACAACCTAATAAAAATGGGCAAAATTTAGAATAGACAATTCACTAAAATCCTGGGGAAAGCACATTAATATCACAATGGAATTCCATTACACATGTTAGAATGACTACAGTTAAATAGTTCACAATACAAGTGACATGTAACATGGATGTGGAGAAACTGGAACTCTCAGAGTTTTCTGATGGTAATGTAAAATAGTATATTTACTTTGGAAAACAATTTAGCAGCCTCTAAAAAGGTTAAGTGTATACCTAACATATATAACTAACACTAAGAAAAAAAAAAAAAGAAACTGTTGTTGGAAAGGTTTGTACAGGAATGTTCATACTAGCTTTACTAGTAATAGAGTTAAAAATTTAAAAAAAAACCCAAACGTTCATCAACAGGAGAACAGATAAACAAATTGTGGATTACCCACAAAATGGAATCCTACTTATCAATAAAAGGAACAAACAAGGGCGCCTGGGTGGCTCAGTGGGTTGGGGCCTCTGCCTTCGGCTCGGGTCATGGTCCCAGGGTCCTGGGATTGAGCCCCGCATCAGGCTCTCTGCTCGGCGGCGGGCCTGCTTCCTCCTCTCTCTCTCTCTGCCTGCCTCTCTGCCTGCTTGTGGTCTCTGTCTGCTGAATAGATGAATGGAATATTTAAAAAAAAAAAAAAAAAAAAAGGAACAAACGATACATAAAACAACATGAATAATTCCTGAAATAATTATGTTTAGTATAGAAGCAGAGCCCCCCCTCCAAATACATACATTTGTATCTTTTGTATATGTTTTGTTTATTGTATAATTCCATTTACATAAAATTTCAAAAAATAAAAATTAATCTATATTAATAAAAAGTAGGTCAGTGGTTTCCTAGAACAATAGAAGAGCAGCAGAGAGAGGCAGGAGGAGGAATTACAAAGCAGCATAAGGAAACTTCTGGGGTGACGAATATGTTCACTATACTACTAGTGATGGAATTCGTTGGTGTCTACACGTCAAAGCATGAAAAGTTGTATGCTTTAAATATGTGCAGTTATCATATATCAATTACATCAACACAAACATTAAATTAGGACTTGAGTTTCCCCTCCCCCAAACCCCACAAAGATTAAGAAAAAGTAAATGTGGGTTTTACAATATTGCATCCTAATTCTAGGTTAACCTTTTAGCCACTGAACAGTATCATTATACTCCACTAGAGTCATGGGAAAAAAAATAATGAGTACTTTTTGGCACCCGGTAAGCCATGGGGTCCTAGCAAATCACTCTGGGAAGGTAGAAATCTCAGATCCAAAGTGAACACTTGCTTTTTACAGACCTTTTCATTTATCACTGTCCACTCACACAGGCATAGTATTATGTTGACGGGTACAAGTACTTTCTTCTTAAAACACATCCCTATGGTTCTTTGACTGCAACAAAACGAAAAGACAATTGCTGTGACACTTATTTTTCTCTCTCAGGATATCCAGACAAGAAAACAGGTTCTGTCCATTTTGAAGATCGTCTAGACACTTGTATTGCAGCTCACTCTAAAGGTTCAAAAAAAAAAAAAAAAAAGTGAAGTTTCATGTTTTTCATTGTTTCTACTGCTTCCAAGATTTCAGTATGTCAGTCAGGCAGCTTGTAAGCTTATGAGATTTATTTAAGTACAGAGTACTTGGCATTATCTGTCCTTTGAACCTATAATGAGGATACTTAAGTAGATGGAATCTAATTTATAACAGGGACTTATACCTCCGATAATGAAACATAGCCTATTAAGAACTTACATAAACAAGGGCTATAATGCAATGCCCAAACAAATCATTTTGACGTGTTTTAGAAATACGAGGGGCTTCTTCGAATATCATCAGGAATAAGTCATTTGGTGTTTCAGGTTCATACATCAATGCAGTTGCTGTCACTATGAAAAATTGGACTTTTTGTTTACTTAAAATTTGAAATGCCATGATTTGGTACTTGAAAAATGATGTGGGAAAAATGAATGTCCTCCTGTTTGTGAAAAATGGGTATTTTATTAGAGCAAAGTAGGAAGGAGGAGAGAATGCTCATCTATACTGGTAAAATAGTGTTTACACAGGAAGAAATATAACAATGGGCAGATCACTGGGGACTAGGGGAGCAGAATCACTTAGGGAGCTGATGACAACAGGAGCCAAGAATACAGCCTAGGCCCAGAGCTGAACCACCTCTTGGTCCCTGTACACACGTAATGAATAAATGCAACTTGAAGTAAGACTCATATTTCACAGCAGCGTGAGACTCCCCAGTTAGAATGCATCTGTTAATAATAAAAATTTCCCTTCTGGAATGAGAGTTTAATAGTTCTTGTTCATGCTTTAAATAGAAGATCACAGCAATAAATCAGCATTATGATTTTAGTAGGTAGTAACATATGAAATATAATATATTGTTTCTGGCATTTAATTTGGTCAAAATTAAGTTAGAATATTCACCCAAAGGGACAGATTAATAAAATAATAATTATAAATATACACCCTAAGATATTTTGTACTTTGCGGATTCTAAAAGTACCATTAAATTTAAAGTACATATTATCTTTATTGTCTTGATGAGAAAATATTGCATTATTTTATTCAACTTCAGAGACAAGTGTTTGTTCCAAATAAAATTTATCAAAATAAGTTGACATACTTACTTTGTTTTACCACATGTTTTCATATATTCACTTAGTGAATTTCATTAGTTACAAACATATGAGGATAATTATTCAGGAATATTTTTAAAAATAAAAACTATATTTATGGCTTTGGCCAGGACATTTTAATTTTAGATTTGTATGTCAATTCAGTTAAATTATCACCATTGCCCTCATTTACTTATACAAACACACACACACAAATATACACACCTATGTACCAGTATCAAAATTATCAATTCCCCTGATAAAAAATGCACATGAATATGGATAACATAAATATGTGCTTATGAAATACAAATACATAGGTAATATAATATAATTTTATTTATTTTTTTAAAGGTTTTAATTATTTACTTGAGAGAGAACAAGGGCTGGTGTAAGGGGACACAGAGGGAGAAGTAGAAGCAGACTCCCCACTGAGCAGCGAGCCCCACACAGGGCTTGATCCTGACTCCAGGATCATGACTTGAGCCAGAAGCAGACACTTAACCTACTGAACCACCCCCTGGTAATATAATTTTAAAAGGTATTAGAAAGCAAGTTCTATATCTAATTTGTCTTTTATCTGCACCCATACTTAATGTAGTATGTTGCAAAAAGTACATTCTCAATAAATATTCACTGAACTAGTGAGAATTAATGAATAAAAAAAATAAATAAAATAACTGGGCAATATTAAGGGTAATGCTGGTAAAGAATCTGATGTGCTAGGCTCATATCTTTCATTGATTCTTCTAGTATAGCACATGTAGAACACCCTTTTTGGAGAAAGGAATATGCAATTAATATTGTGAGACACAGATTATGTACACCTCATTCCATGGGTCCTTGTGAACTCTAGGCTTTTAAGAAGTACTTTTTACTAGGTTGAGAAATTGTATTTATTTAAATATTATTGCAGTTTTCTTCTGTTTTTGTTGTTTTGTTTTGTTCTTACATTATTGGCTATGGAATCTTACCAATGCTTTCAAGAACATATACTGATACTTCATGGTATTTTCCACTAATCAACTTAACTGATGAGTTATATCAAAAGTTTATTTGCTGAGGAATCATTATACTCCTTGATACATATTCCTTATTTACAATACATTATTTATTCACTATATATTTATTATGTTACTAACTTGTTTTACAGAATTTGATTTACAATCATTTTATTTTCTAAGTATATTGTCTGATGAAACAAAACACATGTGGTTTTATAAAACTGTCCCAAGACCAATATTTGAAAACAGCCAAATCATATCATTAAACCAAATGTTTTCTCATTTGCCAAGAATATTATGCACAGACATTTTTTAAAAGAGTCACTCAGTGCCTTTAAATGTTTTGCACCAATCTATTTAAATGCCCTTACTCATGGAATATTAATATAGTACCTTTTGATTAAATAAACTAAATAAATGCCCCATTAAAATTTCTTATAGTTTTATACGTCTTACCATATGGTGGTGTAAAGTCCTCCAGCTTTGTTCTTAAAGATTCTCTTGACCATTCTGTAGTCTTTGCATGGCTATGTGAAGTTTATAATATGATAAACAATTACTTCAAAAGAAAAAGAAAGATTATTTGAAATTACATACTATGCAGTCTGACACTTCATGAACATGATAGATTCCTCCATTTATTTAAGGTCTTCTTTAATTTCCTTGAGCAATGCTTTACCTTTCATGTGGAGGTCTTACCATTTTTACTTGTTCCAAGATGTTTGGTGTTTGCTAATACAAATTTAAATGATATTGTTTATTACGCCAACACTAAACAGAGAAGAGCTGGGTAGAACACTAAATTCAGACAAAGCAGACTTTAAGTATAGAAGCATTATTAAAATGAAAGACATTTGATAATGATACAAGGGTAAAAACAAAGCATCATACAAACTCTCAAACTGTGAACACTTAACATATGTCTAAATAATTACTAAAATGAAGAGAGAGGAAAAGACAGAGAGAGAAACTAGAATTTGACTTCAGTAGTTAACCAAAGAGCTAAAACTGGTTTGACTCTTTTTCTTCCTTTCTTCATTCCTCCCTCCCTTCCTCTCTTCCCCTCACTCTTTCTCTAACTTTTCTATTTTTTAAGGTTTTATTTAAATTTCAGTTAGTTAACATAGAGTGTAATATTAGTTTCAACTGTACAATTTAGTGATTCAACACTTCCACATAGCACTCAGTACTCCTCACAAGTGCACTCCTTAATCCTCATCCTCCCCACTACTCTCCTTCCCTCTGGTAATCACCAGTTTGTTCTCAATAGTTGAGTCTGTTTCTTGGTTTGTCTCTCTCTTTTTTCTTTCACTTTGCTTGTTTGTTTTGTTTCTTAAACTCCATATGACTGAAATCATATGGTATCCTTCTTTGACTGAGTTCTTCCTACTTTTTTAAAGATTTATTTATTTGAGAGAGAGAGAGTAAGTGCATGCTTGTGAGTAGGGGGAGGGGCAGAGGGGTAGAATCTTCAAGCACATTCCCAGCACAGGGCTCAATCTTAAGACCCATGAGATGATGACCTGAGCCAAAACGAAGAGTCAGACACTCAACCAACATAGCCACCAAGGCACCCTGAAACTGCATACTATTTTCCAGAGTGGTTGCACCAGTTTGCATTCTCACCAACAGTGTAATTGGGTTCCCTTGATCCTACAACCTAGTAATTAAACCAGCTGGACTTAAACAATATATTCAGAACATGCCATCCTAAAACAGAAGAATACACATTCTTTTCAAGTACACATGGAACATTCTCTAGGACAGACCACAAATTAGGTCACAAGACAGGCCTCAACACATACAAAAAGAACTAAATCATACCATGTACCTTTTCTCACCACAATGCTATGAAAGTAGAAGTCACCAACAAGAAAAAATTTGGAAAGACTGAAAATACATTGAGGTTAAACAACATGCTACTAAACAATGAATGGGTTAATCGGGAAATCAAAGGAGAAATTAAAAAAAATATGGAAGTAAATGAAAATGTAAACGCAACAATCTAGAACCTTTGGGATGCAGCAAAAGCAGTAAGTAAGAGGGAAGTATAACAACATAGGCCTATCTCTTTTCAACTATGAATTGACTTCTGGCTTTTTAGGTTTTCTTCATTTCTTGTCCAGTTAACAATGCATTTTAAATTTATGTTTTTATTATTTTGTAACCAATATTTTACTTATTTTAGAAGGATAGTTTTCTCATATAATTGCCTATAATGAGAAAGCAAAAGTGGAATTTTCTTTTTCATGTCAGTAAAATATGAATCCCAAGTTCAAGTGCAGGTCATTTGCTTATATGATAACTGCAGAGAAAGCTGGGGAAGTGGGTTTCTGGATTTTCTTCATGAATTTGCTACTTATATGGTGAAACTTTTATAAATGATAGGAATGGTAATAATAATAACAATAAATAATGTTCCTTTTACCAGAAATTTTAGATGGATTAGAAATTGCCAAGCCATCAAAAAAATATATAGCTTAACATAAAACTTTGTTACTTTAACTTTTAATTGTTCATATTACTGATAAACTAGATCATGCTTTGTCTTTTAAAAAAGTTTTAATAAGCTCATTTCTAGGCCAAAATTATATACAATCTTTCAGGCTGAGCTTAAGCAACACAAGGCAGGCCTCATGAAGGGAGGCTGACCTTAGTTCACTGGCCTTGGTGTACACTCAGTGTATGTGGTCTTCCAGATGGAGCTGCAGTCAAGGATTTAGCAATCAAAGGGCAGCACAACTCATTTGAATTTTTATCCCAGGCACCTCCTTTGGGCCTAACTGGCTGAGACTTTGCAGAGACCTCTTTTGGGGTGGGCCCTGAAAAATGGAACTCATTTTTCCCCCATCTACACTGCATGTCCCCTGATCATTGGGTAGTTGGCAGTTTTCTCTTTCACCTCTTACTTGTGCTGTCACATAAGTAAATCAAGTCTTGATTTGCACTTTCAGTTAGGCGTACTGTGCTACTGACCACCTATACAACAGGTAACTAATCAGTTTTGCTTACAAATACTTTTATCAAAGTACTGTTAAATATTTTCAATGATAATATGGCTTACTAATATTTAAGTTTATGTGAAATCAGTACCTTAATATAAATCCTTCAGCATACTAAAAATTACACAAAATATTATTAAATGTTTATTTAAATGAGCTAATGAATATTATATATTTAATATATCATATCTACAACTTTTATGCAGAATGTTGCTGAAAGAATGAATATGGTCATAGGCAGAAATAAAAATGACCTTTATATCCAAAATATATGCTAAGATGCAAATAAAAATTATTAAAATTGATAGTATATTGGTTGGGTATTGGTGAAATTAAGGTAAATGGAATTAAGAGGTACAAACTTAGAGTTATAAGATAAATAAGTTTAAAAAAAAAGGGACATATTGATATATTACTACTGAAACTACTAAACAAGGTCATTGAGCAATTACTGAGGAAAAAAGGATAAAGTAATTATTACTTTATCATGTGTTGTTGAGGAAGTGGCAGGGATACAGTATTGGGGGAGATATATATATATATATATATACACACACACATATATATGTGTATATATATTTTTTTATTTGACAGAGAGGGAGATATCACAAGTAGGCAGAGAGGCAGGCAGAGACAGGTGTATATATTTTATATTTATACTTGTCTTATATTTTTATTTGTCATTTGCTTAGAATTGTACCCCTTAGCACTCAATAAAATCTTTAATTAACCAAAAATACTCATAGCAATATATCTAATAAAAAATGGTTTATCATAACACTAGTGCAAATATAAACTTAAACACATATTTAAGGAGGGTATCATGTTTTGAAAAGAAATTCAAAAAGCCAGATTTCTATCAAAGGATTAAATGTCACTACTCTAGTATGACTTGATAGGATTCATTTCTTGCTAATGAGAAATGTGCTTGCGGTAGAGTTGGTAATTAAAAACAAATGTCCATTGGTTTTATTTTAGATGTGACCAATCATAGACCTAGTAGAAAATTCTCAAGCTCTTTTTATTCAAATTGAAGAACAGTAAGTTATTTAAATGATGAACATCTTTGTTTTTCATATACTGTTATGACATGTGAAATGGGGCCAATCTGATGAAAAATATTTGTGAGAAGTGACAGGATAACCGAAAGTTATCATTTTCAAGGAAATGTACTTTCTGTATAGTTGCAGAGTCTTTCTCCGGAATTATTATATAATATTCTTTGGTTCCAGCAAGCACCATTACCCTAGGGCTTATGTCATTGGCTTCCTTGTTAACTTATTTTGTATTGCAAATCTCATGTTAGCTGTGAATCCAGGTACATTTTTTCCCCTAAGCACTATAAGCTTTACAAAATGAGTTATAATTCAAGATTGCTTAACATATTTTGAATGCTTTCAGTGTTAGACTTTCAAAAGATCCAGGAATACATCTCATTTGTTTATACTTGTTTAATGAAAACACCTAAGTGTGTAGTCTTTAAATAGCATTCTCAAATTTAGACTACGTGTCATCAGAATTTATATTATTACCATCAGTACAATAAGAGTTGTGTTTAGAAAAGATGGTTTTCTCAGCTATCAGATAATACCCCAATCAAACTATATACCTCACCCCCCCATTCTAAATAGTCATACTGCCAGATTAAGCCAATAGTGTTCTTTGTTTGGGCTTTATTAATAATTCTTGTTTATTCCTTTAGCATGCTGAAAACTAAGCATTTGCGGACTTGCTAATACAGCAGCATATATCTGTTTGAGTTTTTTTGTTTTTTTTTTTTCAAAAAAGACAATTTGAAATCTTCAGTTTAAAATAAAACTTTAGGGGCGCCTAAGTGGCTCAGTGGGTTAAGCTTCTGCCTTCGGCTTGGGTCACGGTCTCTGGGTCCTGGGAGTGAGCCCCGTCAGGCTCTCTGCTCAGCAGGGAGCCTGCTTCCCCCTCTCTCTGCCTGCCTCTCTGCCTACTTGTGATCTCTCTCTCTGTCATATTAATAAATAAAATCTTTTAAAAATAAATAAATTAATTAATTAAATAAAAAATAAATTAAATAAAACTTTAACCAAATTGAAGAGGAGAATCAAGTAAATAATATCATTTTCTTTAACCATTGTTTTCTTTGAAGAATTTATTTTTGAGTCCTCAGTTCTATAAAATATACAGATTGTCATTTTGTCATTAATTATCTTCATACAACATTAGTCTTTTTCATAAAATATTTAGCAATAATGTACTTCAAGGCATGTTTGGAAAGTACATTAAAATGTCTTTCAATTTAGGGGAAATTATATGAAATCAAAAGCAACTTAAAACACAATTTATCAGCTTTGAAGAATTACTACACTTTATTGTATTAAGCTTATTAAATGACTTAAAAGTTTGAAAGATTTTTACATAACAGGGGCATCTGGGTGGCTCAGTCATTTAAGCATCTGACTCTAGATTTTGACTCAGGTCATGATCTCAGGGTCATGAAATAGGCCCCAGTGGCCCCACCACCCATACGGGGCCCCATGCTCAGTGGGGATTCTGCTGGAGATTCTCTCTCTGCCCCTCCCCCTGCCCTTTCTCTCTCTCTCAAATAAATAAATCTTTAAAAAAAAAAGATTCTTACATAGCAAGTTGATGTCTGGGGATTAAGAAATCTAAAATATTTGAAATTTAATGTAGACAAATTATTAGATTTGGTATTTTTTAGAGTCAAATGAACTTGTTTTTGTAGAGTCTGCTCACATAAATAGGGTACTCAAATACATATGAGTGCAGTTATGGTTTAACTTTCCTTTAAGTTTCTATAGAAATATAAATAAACTAGTAATGCCAATTAACATCCAAAAAGCCATTTATTTGCTCTGTCTTAGAGATTTGACCTGAATTTGTCATTCTTTTTTTTTTTTTCCCTAATCATGGTGAAGACTTTTAAATCTAAATTATTTACTAATATTGATATTCAGCAAGTTTAAATTCCTTTTCTGATTTATAGAATTTCTTTGCATCAAAAGTAGCTCTCCAAATTAGTATTTTGCTTCAATATTGTGTTTTATCCTTCCCTCTTGAGCATTGAAATTAATATTTAGCAGAAATCCTTGGGTCACAGATATTCTTTTTAAGAAAAATAAAATTGGGGGCACCTGGGTGGCTCAGTGGGTTAAACCCTCTGCCTTCGGCTCAGGTCATGATCCAGGGTCCTGGGATCGAGCCCCACATCGGGGTCTCTGCTCGGCGGGGAGCCTGCTTCCTCCTCTCTCTCTCTGTCTGCCTCTCTGCCTGCTTGAGATCTCTGTCTGTCAAATAAATAAATAAAAAATCTTAAAAAAAAAAAAGAAAAAGAAAATTGGGCCTCATTAAGATCTTGTAAGTTGTGACTTTGGCTAGAAAAATTGGATTTAAAATACTAGAAGACTATTATGTAATTCTCATACAGTTCTCTTACATGTGTTTCTTTTACCCTCTACATATTTTAACTTTTAATTTCAACAAAGAAGAGGAAGGTAGCTCAATTAGAATGCAAAAATATGTTCTTTCCAAATCTTAAATATAAATACCATATAAGTATAAATATTAAATATATAAAATATATGTATATAAGTATGAACTAAGCTACATATATATAATCACTATGGAGACATTTAAAGAAAAATTTAAGTTCTGGAGGAAGCAAAATAAAATAGAATATTAATTATAATGTCAATGATATGGCTTTGCCATTTCTGAAATTTATATGAATGATTAGTTGGCATATAACATGGAAACTAAGAAGTAAATTAATTTTTCTACTACCTCTCTTTACTACTTCTCTACTCTCATTTTCTATGCAAAAATGATAATTATCTTCAAAATAAATTTTATATTTAAAACTATTTCATAGATTTCACCATTTTGAATTAAAAAGTACTTTTTCACCTAGAATATTAAAAAAACCTAATTTACTTTTTATAAAAGCAGAGTTGAGAGATTTTTTTCATTCAAAATTTCTGATTTTGATTGGTCTATAACATTAGGCTTATTATGAAATCTAATGTCACTTTAATCTTAAAATGTCAAATACCTCAGAAATATCTTTATAGTCAAGTATATACCTATTTTACAAGGTAGACCATCATCTTCTCTAGTTAAATAAACATTTGCACCATAAATAAAATAAAGTACCCCATACATAACTGACTAAGGGTGTTCACGCAGATATTGTCACATGTATGGCTAATGCTACACTTTTGTACAGATGCCCAGGTTAACGAATCAACCCTAAACTGTAATCTTTTTTTAATTTTTATTATTTGACAGACAGAGATCACAAGTAGGCAGAGAGAGAGGGAGGCAGGCTCCCCACTGAGCAGAGAGCCCGATGCGGGGCTCGATCCCAGGACCCTGGGACCATGACCTGAGCCGAAAGCAGAGGCTTTAACCCACTGAGCCACCCAGGCACCCCTAAACTGTAAATTTTAATTCAAGTGTGAATAAAGAAGTCTGGTTTTGTTTCAAATGCTTCTTAAATGGCACTTCAATGTCTCTTGGCCTCACCTATCTCCAGTTTTGACCAATTTTTCTCCTTTAGTAATCACTGTAAGAACCAACTCTGCATGGGTTCTCCTAACTTCAGACAGACCCACACGGAACTGCACCTTGTCTGGGTGCCGGGATGCACCCCTCCATTGACTCTTGTCCCAAAGCTTTCTTCTTGCCATAGAAGGTTGTGACTTCTAAGCAGTCTGCCTGGTTTGAGTCTGTGCCTGTGGAGAAAAAAATAAATAAATAAAAAGTGCTATGGAGTTAACACCCTGAGGGGGCAAATGTTCCCATTTAGTTTAGGAAAGTTGGTGGATGAATGTTTTCTCTTCCATCCTCCTCCGCCTGATCATGAACTTTCTTGGAACCAGAATCCTGCAGCCTTTCAGAAGAATCTCCAGACAACACACAATCATTTGGACTTGGGTTCCAAGTGGTAGTAACTTACCACCACACTCTCTTATTGACTCCTTCTTTCTTGCTTCAGTCTTTTTCTCTTACTTCTGCGTCCCTGGTATTACACTTCCTAATAAAGTAATAGCACCTAAGTTTATGTCTCCATTCTGATTTCTGCTGGAGGTAAATAAATTAGGTTCTCCAAGTCTTTTTTCTATTCAAACACTGTCTTTTTAGGAATAGTATTCCCAGGGTAGAAAATTTTAAGTTCAAATGTTTGCCAAGATGTTACATATAAGCAACATCAAAAATATAGAACTAATATAACCAGTATCTCAGAATCATTGACTATTGAAAATTAAGATTTCAACTGCAAAAGGTCTCTTTTTCTATATATTTAGAATTCTGATGAGTATTTACTTTGGCATCAATTTAATGCTAGACATTTAATTATGCATTTGGAACAAAAAATATTATCCCTTTATCTCATTAAACAAAAGACAAATATTTTCAAACAAGAATTGCATGAAGTCTTCAACAGAAAGGAAGATTATTTGGAAATAATATTTTTGAAATAACAGTGATGTGAATTAAGTTTAAAGAAGCTTCTCAGGATTAAATTAGTAAGTATACTCAGCATTACAATACATAATGACATTTAATCTTTAAAACTGCTAATTGTTGGGCAAGTAAACTTTAAAAAAATAGTGTTAGTCATCACTGGTAAATTTTGTAATAAATCACTCATATGTAAAATATTCAGCATATGTTGGGCTGTGCAAACTGGCAACTGCTCAAAGTAAGAATTGCCAAATGTTTTAGGGTTATTTCCCTTAATTAATACCGATACTGGTATTTGATGTTTATGTATGCTTAGAAACCTGCAGAAGTAAATGCAAACTCATTTCATTTCAAAGAGATGCTCAGTTGTGTCTATAGAATTCTGAAATTTAAATGCAAACCTCTGAGGTTAAACAACTATGTTTCTGATTACAGAGCTTTACCATATCATGTGTGTATACATTTAAAAAAATAATATAAAACTCTTTCTTTGTAGTCAAATAAGAAACAATAAATTAATTTTGCCTTTGAATTATGTGGAATTGAATTATACAAGAAAATCTTGGCAATGCTCCTTCTTTTAATTAATGTTTTGTCAGATCATCAATCTTACTTTCTCCTTGTGTGCTAATACTCAATTTGTTTAGTATTTACTTAAGCCCATATCTCTTTCCTAAAGAATTCCTACCTAGTTAGTTAAGATGTCTCTAAGCAGCAGACCAAAAGCAATGAGGATAATTTCCCACCATATTTAAGCACAAAATGAAGTGTCTGGTTCTCCATCCTGAAATCCACAGTGCTTTTCTAATGAATTGGGTTGGAAGCCTACACGCAAATTTTGTGCGTAAATACAATCTGTAGCACAGTAAAGCCAGTTGTTCAGAAGAATAATCATCTTAATGTGATAAAAGTGTTTAATAGTGGCTTTACACTTCTGAGGCAATATTATTTTTCTTTCAGAAATACAGGCTGACATGATTATTTCTCAATTTGATCACAGAATTGAAAAAAAAAAAAAAACAATGTGTTTTCTCCCCTGGTCATTGGCTTTGCCCATTTCAGAAGCTTTATGCTGAAGATATTAGAAGGTGCAATTACCTCATGGATCAGTGACTACTAAGCTGATATGTCATTGATTTTCTAAACCATGAGGTGAGGTGAGCACAGCCGAAGTGGATCAAAATGTCTCAGCCCTGTAAGGTCTTTTCCCTCATGTCTTTGTTGCATCTATGCAGGGAAGAATCAATCTGGTAGGAAGGATTTTGGTAATATTTAGTCTACACCAAGCAGAGAGGAGAAATTTCACTTCAAGAGTGAATTCTTATATAAAATTGTATTATAATTCTTTTTACTTGTATCGCCCAGACTATTAGTAAATGATATTGACAAAGACTTAGGTATGAGCTTGGCTGCAAATAAAAATGAATGAACTGAGCAGAAAATACATTCTTGGTCTCTTAATTAAAAATCAGGACTTCAATGACTAAAATATCATACATTCCAAACAGACTTAGTATTTGAATAGTCATACTTTACACATTAATCTTTAGAAGAGATTTAATCTATCAGTTTTAAATGTTAACATGGACACACATACAAACACACAGAAGAAGAACAGCAAAATGAGGATAACTTAGAAGAGAAATAAATTTAGGCTGATCTTTAAATAGATGAGAATAAAGACAGGAATTATGGCAAATATTGTGAAAAGAATCATTAATATGGGCTCAATTCAGAACCAAATAAAACTAAATCCCATCTTTCAAGCAAACTGAAGTAGTTTCAGATCTCTTCTTCTCTGGCCTTGAGAATTTATTGGTAAGCTATTCAGAATTTTATTTTATTTTTTTTAAAAGATTTTATTTATTATTTATTTGACAGACAGAGATCACAAGTAGGTAGAGAGGCAAGCAGAGAGAGAGAGAGAGAGAGGAGGAAGCAGGCTCCCCACTGAGAAAAGCGCCCATGTGGGGCCTGATCCCAGGACCCTGAGATCATGACCTGAACCTAAGGCAGAGGCTTTAACCCAATGAACCACCCAGGTGACCCTATTCAGAATTTTAAATCTGTCACACACATAAAATCCTTTTTGGAGGCATCCAGTAGTAATAAATTTAATAAATGACTCTAGCACTGACTCATTTTTATCTTTCCTTTTTAATACTATTAGCAGAATATCACAAGGATAGTTAATACCAAAAGCAAAGCTTATCCAAAGAAGAAAGAAGAAGGAGGAAGGAAGGAAAGAAAGAAGAATGGGAAAAAATTTATCATAAAAATATATCCATACTTACCTCATGAAAATAGTTTTTCAGAAAATTTTTCCTAACAGAGATTGTAGCTATTTAATAAATCCTTCATAACGTCAGCACAGCTAACCTTAACCTAACTATCTTACACTTTTGATAGAGGGAACATCATTAAGTTTAGGCCATCTCTCCTTAAAGAGGAGGAAAAGATAACATTTTATTAAATATTTGAGAAGTGTAATGAGAAAAGACTAGAGAAAAAGATAGAGCCAGACTAGGCAGGTTCGAATCCCAGTTCAACCGCTTTCTAATCATATGAATTTTATAAGTTACTCAATCCTTTTGTGTAACTACCCCAGCCATAAAATAGGGATACAATTATTAATGTTCTACATAATTGCTCTGAGTGTGAGTTGCAGCTCTGTTAGAATAGTGTGGTATAGAGCAGGCACTATATAAGGATTAGCAATTATTTTTATTATTTTTTATGAAGTAACAAATACAAATGGAAACTCTATAAATTAGATATTGTCTCTTGAAGAGTTTTTCTTTCCTCAGATTCTGTGTTTGTCTTCATTCTTCTCCCTCTCCAGCTTTCCCCTAAACCTGCCTATAATCCTCTTCTTGGTTTTGGCCATTTCTGGGTGTACCTTTCCTCTGTTGCAAAACCTTTACATCCAAAGGGCCTCAGTGTACTTTATGGCATGAGTGGGGTCTTCCAGTGTTTGTCCATCACCCCCTCAGGCATTGTCTGCTTAAGCTGGTAGCCTCACATATGACGGCCTTTGCTAAACTCAAGTTTTTACTAACTGCCTCACTGCAGCCAGCAAAGGCACTCTTTCTGGCTGTGCTGGTGTTGCTTAAGCCACCTGAGAGTCTGGATTCCACATTCCAGGCTGCGAAAACTCCTTACTTTACCCCCACCTCTTCCCAGAAAAAAGTACCTGCCACAGAGTAGGTACTTATAATACACTTTTAAACAAATTAGGAGGGATAATGTAGATATGATGTTTTTTATATCCTATCTTTGAATCCTAAATATTTAGGATATTTAGATATTTAGACAAGACTATTTTAGGATGATTTTAATTCATAATTATACAAAAATCAATAAAATTTTAAGTAACAAAATTTTCCCATAGCTGGGAAAACTTGCTCTTATTTACATTTCAAGGATTTTAATAACTAAATATACTATTAATATTATAACTTACATTTTTTTTAATTTAGAAAAGTAATGATTTCTGTGTTTCTCCACACATGACTGAAACCAAAGTGAATTCCATAATATTTTCTTTCTCATTTTTGAAACCATCAGGAACTATTTTCGTGTTAGGGTTGAATGATCAGTGAATTATCCTCTGTTATTTTATCAATTTTAAGAGAATTGGCAATGGTGCTTAAAACATGTTGGAGTATGAAAACACTGGAGCAAAATATTATGAGACAAAACAACAAACTTTATTCTTATAACTGGTTACTAATTTCTACTGTCTCATCTCATGTATTTGAGGATCCATGCCTTTTTCCCAGCACATTCATTTTCTTGTTATATACCCTTGTCTGTGAGAAAACTACAATTTTGACCAAATACAAATATGGATGAAAGCTAGATTTTACTTATTCTTTTATTTTTTTTAAGTAGGCTCCACACTCACTGTGGGGCTTGAACTCACAACCCTGACATCAAGAATCGCATGCTCTACTGACTGAGCCAGTCAAGCATCCCTGAAAACTAGATTTTAAAGCTAGTGTCTTACTAGCAAGTAAAATAAACGTGCTTTATATAAAGACACTGTTCAAGTGGGGAATTTTCACTAATTTATGTCTTGCCTAGAAAAGTCCCAACAACTATTCTTTATTAGGAGCCGGCATAGAATTGACCTTTCATAACAAAATGAACACAAAATCAATAAAACATGTCAGCATCCAGATATTAGTATATAATACTTAAATATATGTGTCCATTGCATTTTTAATTTAATATCAACCATTCCTTTCACTTTCATTTATTCTGTACAAATGTAATAGATTATTCACATGCTTTCTAAGATAGGCTTTATAATGTAATGTTAATTCACTGCAGTCCTTCAATATGGCTTAGTAGTGCAATTTTAATAATGGCAGTAATTTTTACATCTATACTGCCTTGTCCTTGAGAGTCTAAAGGTATGCTCATTTGTGCAGACTTTTCCATAGAATGAGCATGGCAGTTCACTTAAATTCTTCAGGGGCATATCTGCTCTAGCTTGGTAGCTAAGTCAGCAATGTGGAGAGGAGTCATCCAATGACATACTTGAGGCCCATTTTCCTCTCTCTGTTAGAAAATCTATAGCCAAGAGATGGCACTTGTATCAAGATGTGTAACACCTAATAATACAATTAGCTTTACATGAAATTTAGCTCTGAAAATAGAGTGCATTATTTGAAAAGAGCAAAACAAACAACAGAAAAAACACTTTTATTTTCTTACACATTTAATGAGTGCTTTCTGATTGTTTTGAAGCCATAATACCAAAAGTAAACTGACTGTACTTACTAGATAAAATGTTCTATTAAAAGTGGTTTAAAGATATGTACATTTGTTTCTCATTGGAGTAAGGATTAAATTCTGAAACTGTTAAGTATATACTACAATTGAACAAGTAAGTACATCTTAGATTATGCAGAGTCGGGTTTCAAAAGATCAAGGCTAGAAGGAATGCTATAATGTTGCATTTAATGGAGGTATCAATGTGAACTTATGGTTTTAAAATATATACTCAGATAGATTTAAAAATAAATAGATATGCATATATACAAAAGGTAGTATACATACATCTATTCCCAAGCTCTGTTTGCTAACAGGGCCTATAAATAACAGCCAAAGCTGGAAAACTATAACCAACAAAATAACAATACGGAATTTAACCCACAGAATAAAATATAAATCCATGAGTCCATACTGATGTTAAATAAGTTCCCAAATGAATAAAGAAATGGGGAGAAGAAAACAGTTCCTCCTTGATTATAATTACTGCAGGCAAGACCCACTGATGGATACTAAAAGTACTAAGTGTAAGTAAAAGAGAATATTGGCATCATTTCAAAGTATCTCTTCCACTACATTTAATAATGATAAATGGGGCAGATAATAATTTTATAGTAGACTTTCTAGCAGATACCATGTTAACCAAGTTAGGAAGGTTAACATTACCAGTAAGATAAATTAACATCATACATGCCCAGAAATGATGCAATGAGAAAGGCATATCAATTCTATGACAGTCTTGTGAAAGAATGCATAATCTTACACTGAGCATAAGAAAACATTAAACAACGACACAACTCCCCCATGTCCAGCCCCACAACCATCATTCTATTCTCTGTTTCTACAAGTTTGGCTTTATTAGATTCTATATACAAGTGATAATCTTATAGTATTTGTCTTTTTGTATTCAAAGATGATTAAGTTCCAAAGTTCTAATGCACAGAATTTTGATTACAGTCAACAATGCTGTATTATATTCCTCAAAGTTGCTAAGAGACTGGATATTAAAGGAGAAATATAAGTGATGTGATATGATAGAGGTGTTAGTTAATGCTATGGTGGTAATCATACTGCAATATATAACTGTATCAAAGCAACAGGTTGTACACACCTTAAACTTGTACAATATTATATGCCAGTTATATCTCAATAAAAAGAGAAAATACTAGACAAATCCAAATGAAGTGATATTCTAAAGAAAGAACTGATCAATACTCAAGTGTCAGGCTATTAAAAGAGAAAGAAAGACTGAAAAACTGCCACAGATTGGGGAAGGCTAAGAATAGCAATTAAGTGTAATGCGGGTTCACTGAATGGCTTCTGGAACAACAACAAAAAAGACATTAGTGATGTATCTGGAGAAATCTCAATTACATCTTTAATTTAGATAATAGAATTTTATGAATGTTAACTTCTTAGTGTGAATAACTGTACCATGGTTCTTCCACAAGCTAACATAAGGAAAATCTGGTGAAATAAATATGGGAATACCCTGTGCTACTTGTGCAATTTTCTGTATGTATAAAACTATATTAAGATAAGAAAAGAGATAAAAACAATGGAGTCTGATTTCAAGTCTAATAAGTCTTACTTCAATATTTATTCTCTTATCACTATCAGAGTTGATTGTAATTACCTAAAAGAACAATCTGAGACCTCATTTGTAGCGGTTATTTTTCATTTAGGTGAGAGTTCAATTTTGGTATGTCACAGGTTAACCCTATAATAAAAGGTAAACTGAAAAGAATAAAGAAGAGATTTGAAAAGAGAGGGATTTTTTTTTTTTTTTACAGCTTATCTCTGAAGGAAAGGAACTCTAAATATATCACATATAATTATATATTATTTGAATGGTTAGGAGTTTAAGCAGAGTATAATAAGTAATGCTATCTTTGTTGCTATCAGCAGCAATGTGTTGCTTATAATATCTCTTGACTATATAATTTCATTTTTACTAGTTAGGTAAATTTATTACAAATTGTGACTGAGATTTTTATAGCAAATCTCAAGTATCCTTGATAATTTTTTGAAAGTATAGTAATATTACTCAGCATTTACATATCATTCTTCAAATAAATACTTTCTACACATTAAATTATGTATACATATATCCTTAAAGAGCAAAAAACAAAAAACACTTAAGGCAGAAATCTTAAAATATCTGTAGTCACAGAAAAGATGGCATTCTAGTTTTAAAAGAGAATAAAATTCCCCTTTGCTCTTGAGTTTCTTCCACTTTCTCCCTAGCATGTTATTTTACAATAGAGTTATGTGATAACATATATTTCATTACTGTATTCCCATTATTCTGAAATAGTGATAATTAATAATAATTATTACACAAAGGAGACAATTCTTCAGTGATGAGTCTAATGTAATATGTCTATGAAATGTGGAATTACAACCAAAGTATTTTCTTCAGGTATGCATTTTTAGATATGAAGGCATAGAGATTTTGCTCTGGAAAAATGAATGTGAAATAGTTCATCTCCATAACTATAACATTCAATTACTGTAGTTCTCTACTAAATGCCTTTTATTCATAATGAAAGAAAAAGTGGGTCAATTTAATACTCAAATAAGTTTAATGGATAAGTGATTTTAAAGTAAAGTATTAAAAATATAAATAGCTCTTCAAATATCAAATATTACAACATATACTTTCTTCATGTATAATTTTATAACAAAAAATATACTAATATTTAGACAAAATAAGAGAAATTATTTCATTGTCAAAGGTCTTATGATGAAGATGCTGAGGGAAAGACCTAGATTAAAAAAAAATGGTAACGGCATACAAAATAACCCTAATTTAATATAGAAATTACACGATAACAAAATAGCCCATCATCATTAAATATTAAATTTCATGATGCCTAAGAAAACTCTTTAAATTATTTGGGCATAGCTGGGGATTTAAGATGTATTTGCAAACGTAATAAAAAATCCAGTATGATGTGGCATGTATTTTAGGAAATTTCACTTAACATCCATTTAACACCATGTCCTGATGTCTTCCACTATAGAAGTTGGAACGGGGCTACCAGCATTTCACAATTTGCATTTTACTTAGAAATAGACATGCAGTATAGACCAGGACATAAATGGGCATAAGCTGGTGTTCTAGTCTCCTCTCTCCTATCTGGGAAGTGGGTATTATGCCTAGATATTCGCAGCTGTTTTGTAAACACGAGGAAAAAGACCTTATCTTAAGAGAATACCAACAGAATATAAGAAGGGGTTCAGCTTTAAATGCATCAAATTGTCACAAATCCTAGACTGTGACATTATTGATGTTTGAGAGAAAAAACTTCTTGATTGTTTAAGTCAATGGAATATGTTTTTCCATTCTTTATACCTGATTGTAATTCTCCCTGACACACATGACTTTGGGTGAGAGAATGCCCGTGTCTGATTCATCTCTGTTTCACAGTCCTAAGCACAGAGAAGTTATGCAAGCATTGCTAAGTGACTGGCAATGTACGATATTGGCAATAGGCAATGGGATTTCATAGCATATCGGCAGAGAGGATCAACAACAACAACAACAACAAAAAGGGTAGGTGGGGGAGAAAACTGTCACTCAGGCAACAGATATTAGGAAAACCCATTAACAAGTAAAAGAGCACCAAATAATTCTCTGGGATTCCAAACAAGACACCAGTCACTAGTGGAACAGATTATTACAGTACAGGGCCCTTCATCGAGGAACAGAATACCAGGAAAAATGGTAAATGGGTAAAACCGTTTAGAATTTAAGCACAGGAATCAGGGAACACAAATCACTAAACATTTATTTGGCACTATATAATTAGAACCATGCTATAGCAAGGGTCAGCAACTCAAGGCCAGAAAAGCTGTTTCAGTAAGCAAAGATTTTTGGAATGTAACCATATTCGTTCATTTACTTATTGCTTATGGCTGCTTTGAATCTACAACAGTAGGGCCGAGTAACTGTGATAGAGATCTTGTGGCCCACAAAGCCTAAAAAGTTACATACTATCTGTCCCTTTAGAAACAGTTTGCCAACCACTGAGCTATAGGGCAGGAGTTAAAAAAAAAAAAAAAAAAAAAAAAAAAGAAAAGAAAAAAAAGGAATGGAATGATTCCAGACCTCAAGATGCTAAAGTATAGAGTGGTAGGCAGAAAACACCAGCAAACAATTGCTATGCAGTTACTAATGCGGAGAAGGATATATGCGTGAATGCTCTGGGACCAAAGGCAAAAAGGAACTATCTCGATCTGGGAATTAACAAAGGTTACCTGGGATAGAAGTCTCCTAACCAAACGGGAGAATAATAGTACAACAAGAGGTAGAAAGTGAGTTTTTCTGGGAAAAGAGAACATGAGCAAAGAGGCATAAACAGAACAGAGTGAATGGGAAATTGTAAGCCTTTGGTATTTGTGCATGGAAATTGTGCAGTGTCAAATAAGAGATGAAGATGGAATCAGAAATGGGCTGTGTCCTTCTAGAGCCCTACACAGTCATGCCTAGAAACTTGAAATTTATCCTGAAAGTAATGTGAACCAGTAAGGGATGGGACAAAAATTTGGCTGCAGGGAAAATTATTTTTTTAGAGGGGAGGGTGCAGAGTTGAGTTAAGAGATAGGGAAAGGGACTGTGGAAGTAGGAGAGTTTATGGCTGAATTTTGTTTGTTATTTATCTTCTTTTCCACCTTTTTATTCATCTTTGTATTGCAAACACCCAACACTGCATTGCACACATTAGGATCCCAATACTTTTTGTTTAATTGAATTGGTAAAGAAACAAAATTATTTACCATGTGAACAGGAAGCACTGAGAAAAGTAGTCTTAAAATTTTAGTTTAGTAGAAAATAGTGTAAACTGAAGGAATAGAGTGGCACTCTGAACACCAGAAAAAAAAAAGAAAGTCCAACTCTCTAGCATCATTCTTGTTAAAAGTGGCTATCTTGATTACTCGTAGGCGGTACTTTTCCACCAGAGTCTGAAATAAAATGTAATATAGTAATGATAACCTCTTAAAATTCCATTATTCTCAAAATTTGTAACAGGAAATATTGATATCAAGTGAATTTTTTTTCCAGGTCACATATTTAGAAGTGGAAACCAAGAATGTGAACTCTGATTTGCTACTCTAAATATCTGAATCATACTTCTTACTATTTAGTGAAGCAAACTGGATTGTAAGGAAGAATCCGCTGAAATACCATCATATCCTTGAAGATTTACATCTTTGACATAAAACAAATATAATGAAAAGGGAAAAAAGCAGCTTTAGCCAACATCACTGATTGAGGAGTTGTCCTTTCCCCACTGTGTGTCCTTGACATCTTTGTCAAAGACCAATTGATCATCAATGTATGTATGGATTTATTTCTGGGCTCTCTATTCTATTGGTCTATATGTCTGCTTTGATGCTACTTGTTTTGAAGATTTATTTATTTGACAGACAGAGATCACAAGTAGGCAGAGAGAGAGGAAGGGAAGCAGGTTCCCTGCTGAGCAAAGAGCTCGACGTGGGACTCCATTCCAGGACCCTGGGATCAGACCTGAGCTGAAGGCAGAGGTCTTAACCCACTGAGTCACCCAGGTGCCCTATGCTACTTGTTCTGATTATTATAGCTTTGTAGTATATTTTGTAATCAGATAGTGTGATGCCTCCAACTGTTTCTCAGCATTGCCTTGGTTATTTGAGATCTTTTGTAGTTCCATATGAATTTTAGGGTTTTTTTTCTATTTCTTTGAAAAACACCAGTGGAATTTTGGTTAGGATTACATTGAATTTGTAGATTGCTTTGAAGAGTACAGACATTTTAACAATATTAAGTCTTTCAATCCATGAACATGCGATATTTTTCTATTTATTTTATCTTCTTCAATTTCTTTCTTCAATGTTTTAATGTTTTCAGTGTATCAATATTTTACACCCTTTGTGAAATTTATTTCTAAATATTTTACTTATTTTTGATGCTATTGTACATGGGATTGTTTTCTTCTTTTTTTTTCAGACTCTGCTTTTAGTGTATAGAAATGCAACTGATTTTTGTATCTTAATTTTAAATACTACAACTTTACTGAATTTATTAGTCCTTATAGTTCTTTAATGATGTCATTAGGTTTTCCTGTATATAGTATCATATCTCTTCAAGCAGAAACAATTTTACTTCTTCCTTTCCTATTTCCTTGCCTTCTTCTTTTCCTTGCCTAAAGATGTGTATATATCAATGGAATATTATTTAGATGTGAGAAAGAAAAAACTCCTACCATTTGCAACAACATCTAGGACATTATGCTGTGAAATAAATGAAAAAAGCCATATGGAGAAAAACAAGTGCTGCACAATCTCAATTATATGTGGAATGTAAAAAAAAAAAAAAAACAAAAAAAAACACGGTCATATTCATAGAAACAGTTGCTGGGAGCTGGGAATATAAAAGTAATAGGGATACGGTGGTCAAAGTTTTTAAATTAGTAGTTATGGAATATAAATAAGTCTAGAGTTTTAGTTTCCAGGACTGATGACTATACTTAATAATTCTGTGTTAAACACTGGAAATATACCCCAGAGTTAGATTTCAAGTACACTCATCACACAAGAAAACTGGTTACTATGTGAGGAAATAAAACCCAAATTATCGTGACCATAGTAATCTTGACTATATATACATATATATATATATATATATATACACACACACTAGATATATAAAAATTACTAGATATATACATACAGTCAATATGTTGTATACCTTATATTTATACAATATGTTGTATACCTTATATCTATACAATATTATATATGATTACATATACTTTATTTATATATAAATTTTTTATATGATTATATATATATAATCAATACATTGTACACCTTATACCTATATAATTTTTGTTTAAAAGAAAAAAAAAACAAAGAGCTCTTCTAATTAAAAAACTAATTTATTGTACTTGAACATTTTAAATGAACTTGCCCCAAGTCCTGATTTCACCCACTAAAAAAAAAAAAATCGACAAATTATAAGGCTGGACTTGAAGACTTGTCAAAAGCTAACAAAACTGCTTTCAGATACCAAAGTTTTTTTACACTACATATTTTCAAATAAATGTAAATTATATAAGAATCAAATACTGGAATGATGAAAGAGGAAGTTCTAAGAAGAAAGAGTGTCTTTTGTGTCTAGACAGCTTACTATTACCTGTAATATGTAGGAGGAAAATGGTAACCAATGAAAGTGTGTGAAAGCAAAAGTTACAAATTCAAATAAATGTGTCAAGACCTCAGGAAAATGACAGTATAGAATCACTACCCAACATGTAAACTAAGAGAAAGATTACTTATTCTTATTTTCAAATGTCAATTCCCTTCTAGATAAGAAAGGACACTAATAATTTGTCCCGTTTCTTCCTTATTCATAAGTCTCTTGACCAAAATGGAATATTCACTTTGGTTCCCTGGATTGATACTTTGATACAGAAGCTAAAAAAAAACAGAAAATTAAGTTGAATCAGACACAGAATTGAGGATGGCTGTATAAAGTATTTTCCAACAACAGTCTTGGTTAAAAGAATTGTATAAAATTATTTAAATTTTAGAATTAATTATTGGTATAGCATTAAAGTGATACAGATAACTGATCCAACAGATACAATATATCTGGGTGCAGAACTTCTTTTTTTGGGGGGGGTAGAATTTCTATATATAGATTCCTTCAAGCTTGTGATGCTTTGTTAAGCTGGACTAAAATCACAGGAGTATGGGCATCAGGAAAAACACTTTTACAAATATTATTTTGTATTCTACTCTTACAACAGGTTTCAGTGGACTTAACAGGGCAAAATTAGAGACACAGAATCTAGATGATAGATGTTTTATACCTATATTTGTGAATATTTAGTGAAAGTACAATTATTCTCACAATTTTAAGATATTTTTTTCATATTCAGTTCCTGTTGAAGGGCTCTATGATTCATTTTAAGTGTTCTAAGGTGTTCTAAGTTTCATTGTAATAGAAGATGCTATCTTTTTTTTTTTTTTTTAAGCAAGCAACAATGGAAGCTGATTCATTTTGACTGAATACTGGGAAGTAAAGAACAGTAATCCCCAGAAATTACCCTAGCACATTTTGAACTCTATCCTTTTTTTATTATTTTTTTTTTTGCAGTTTACCATATTACTTTTCTCTGTGTAGATGTACCTACTTTCATCTTAAAAAATATTAAAAGCCATTTATCAACTTTTTAAATTGGATCTTTTTCTGTCTCAATAAATCTGTCTAACCTCAAAAACAACAACAACAACAATGAAATTAAAAGCCTGAAATCAAATGAGGAGGAAAAAAAAAAATGGGAGAGAAAATGTAGGCAGGGAAAAGCAGAAGGAGAACAAAGACAAAATTTATCTCTTGCTGTGGCTTACTCAGACCTCAGTTTCTATCTCTGACTCTGAACCCTTGCTTCCTTCAACTCATCCCATGTGCCTTTGCTATTCTACTGTTCCCTAAGTTCCTCTGTAGTGAAAGTAGTTTTTTCATAATTATTTTTCACAGACTCTTCAAATAAATCACAAACAAACTGGGGAATAATCCTTTTAACATTATATGTAATAGCCTAAAGGAAGGAACAAAGGGAGGAAGGTGGGGGAGGGGACACTGCCAGGTGACTTCCCTTTTATCGTCACTTGGGCTTCTAAGCTTAACTTCAAGTTAAATTTTGGAATGGTCATACTAAAAAAAAAAAAGAACCTAGTAACTACTAATTTGTATGTAAAAAGAAGGGAAGAAGAGTCAAGGGAGGGAGGGAGGAAAAACTAAAGGAAGGAGAAAGAGAAGGAATGAGAGAGGGAGATAAAGAGAAGGTAAAAAACTCTGATTTATCAAGTTTTTATTTCTGGGTAACTTGACCAATGTTGGTATAATGTATGTATTGTAATGTATGATGCTATTAGGCAATTGATTTGTACTTTCAAAAGAAAACAAGGCATTTCAAAAATACTTAGTGATATGTGAATATTGTTACTATATAATTCATATGCATACACATACACACACTGTGTGATTCCAATTTTGTAAATAGAGAAAGTGCTATTAGGAAGTGATACCTATTAATGTGGACATTTATTTCTGTATGACTGAATGATTTTATATTACTACTTGTGTTACTACTTATATTTTTCACAATTTTATGCAATTAAAATACACATTAGTTATTTTCAGAATAAAAATTCAAACAATCTAAACTTATCTTCTACTCCCTCAAGATCTCTACCTTCCTTACAACAGCAATTCAGACTGAAAGTAATATGGCAACATACCATGATTCTACCTTTATCTGTATCTTTGTAGATGTGAAATCCATAGAATTCCCCATTTCTTTGCATATTTTACCCACTTTTCTATCCTACCCTCCTTTATGATGACTTCATTGACCACTACAACCTTTCCTTATTTCTCTATCCTCTGCTATCTTTCAATACTAATATTAGTCTCTATAAAATTCCTAAATCCTTTCCAAGAAAGAGATTGGAGTTATTTCTTTCAGTTTCCTCTAGTGCAAAGTGGTCACTTAAATATACAGTTAATATAAATATATAATTTTCCTTGTTCTTTCTTGTCTAGGTCCCTATTACGTCCAATGATTTAAATACTAATAACCGAACATCAAGGGGCGTAGGGCCACAATTATTAACATAACTGCCATACTGCGTTTTCTTCGGTCTTCATGCTCCCTAAGTAATTTGCTCTTACAACTAAGTACAAGCAGTAATCTAAGACCAAGATCTTATGTGGGTTACCAATGCAGTCATATAATACCATAGGCAAATTTGCCCTTTGGTATATTTAAAAAAAAAAATAAACTTTATATTTATAAATCTTAACAAAAAGTCTATTTTTCAGATCCCCTGTTGTTGATAGCCCTGTCAAGTGACTGTGTCACAAGTTTGAAGACCATTATTTTGTTTAAATATCATAGTGGTGGGTCTTAAATCCTCAAAGATAAATCTGCCAGTCTATCCGCTTCACTTTTACTTCTGCCTTCACAATAGACTCACAGAGGTGTCTGAAATTATTTAGTTCATCTATATGCAAATATACATGGGTTATCTTTCCAGTCTATTACAACAGAGAAAGCCACTGAAATGATACAAAGTGATTTTACTTATTCAAAACTTTGGCTTATAAGAAATAGCTGACTCTGACTCATTTCACTTACTGATTTTTTATATAAAAATTTTAATACTTTTTGAACTCTAGTCTAATGAAAATTTATAAACACAGATGTGAACTAGTGCTTTATATAAAATTAATAAGTGTATTATTTCAATCAATAACCAAGTATGTTATATTTTATCAAGATCAATTGCATTTAATATTAGGCAAAATCATTTATTATATCTTTAATAGTTTTGTCCTTGCTCTGGCACTAAAAACCCCACAAAATATTATAAATACAGAAAAAGCTGAGAAACTGTGGTTATAAATATTGTATTTGAGGACCACTGTGTTCTGCTCTGTTTGAAACAGGGGCTAAAGTATAAATGAATTTGATGCTTAACTAAGTAGTCTCAGCAATTACAGGTAGTCACTCTTGTAGCAATAAATTCTTAATTATTGATGTTCTAACTTCTCAATAAAGAGTTGCTGCTGAGAAGATACTGACCATCCAGGGACTGCATTTTCCATTTTCACTTCATTCCCATTTTCTTTGAATGTTGCTAAGACTATGTAATAGCTCTCTTGAAAAGCATGGAGTTGAAGTGACTTGCAGCAATATGGCACACTTGCAGTTAAAGGAGGTCCTAATGAGTGGTAAAAGCATACGTTTCAAGGATACTGGATCCCTGAATTACATGTAGTGAAAAACTGCTTGCTGAACAGAAAAAATCATGTTGGACTACTGCAAGAGCAAAATATAAACCTCTATTGCATAAATCAACTGAAATATTGGGCTTTATTTCTCACAGCAGCTAGCATATTAAAAAAAAATCCCATACATACTTACACCACTGCAATTTCCATAAAGTTCAATAAAGCACAAAATTAATTTAGAATATTCTCAAAAATTATTGAATAAACTCCTGCACAGAGGACTGATAAACTGAGAAAAGAAGTATGTCCATCATAAATTATAACTAAACAGTGAAACATTAGAGGCATTCACATAATCACCAAGCATTATAACTCATATTATCTTGATATTACATGACATTATTCTGGAGATACAGACAATTTGGTAATAAGGAAATAGAATTATAGCATTGAATCATTATAAAGAGACAAATATATCCTGCCTTGGTGATGCAATTAAATAATAATAAAAAAAGAAATGGTTAAATTACAAAGACCATAGGATGTATATTTAATGTTCAGCAAATTGACCAAACATAGCAAATATCACAAAGTTAACAGTATTAATATTCAAGCAATAATAACTAAAAACAATGAAAATAAAATCAATATTGTTTTATGGAATATTATTAATAACAAATGTAGATGAGCTAAGTGAAAATAAAATTACATTTAATTTTTTTCAGTGTTCTTTTTTTAAATTTTTAATTCTACTCAGTTAACATACAGTGTATATTAGTTTCAGGTATATGATATAGTAATTCAACACTTCCATACATCACACAGTGCCCATCAAGACAAGTGCATTCCTTAATCTTCCTCATCTATTTAACTCATCCCCCACTCCACTACCCTCAGTTTGTTTTCTATAATTAAGAGACTGTTCCTTGCTTTGTCTCTCTCTCACTCTCTAGTCTCTCTCTCTCTTTTTTTTTCCTTTGCTTGTTTTGGTTCTTAAATTCCACATGAGTGAAACCAGGTGGTATTTGTCTTTCTCTGACTCACTTATTTCACTCAGCATTATACTCTTTATCTCTATCCACATCCTTGCAAATGACAAGATTTCATTCTTTTTTATGGCTCAGTAATATTCCAATAATATTTATTTTTATAAAAATATAGAGTCTCTTTATTCATTCATCAATCAGTGGATATTTGGGCTGCTTCTCTATCTTATCTATTATAAATAATGGTGCTATAATAATAGGGGTACATGTATTTTTTGCATTAGCGTTTTTGTATTTTTTGTGTAAATACCCAGTAGTGTGATTACTGGATCACAGGCTAGGTGTATTTTTAAAAATTTTTGAGAGATCTCCATACTGCTTTTCCACAGTGGCTGCACCAATTTGCATTCCCACCAATAGTGCAAGAGGGTTCCTTTTTCTCCACATCTTCATCAACATCTGTTGTTTCTTGTATTCTTGAGTTCTGACAGGTGTGAGGTGATTATCACATGGTAGTTTTGATTTGCACTTCTCTGATGATGAGTGATGTCGAGCATCTTTTCACGTGTCTGTTGGCCACATGTATTTCTTCTTATGAGAAATGTCTGTTCATGTCTTCTGCCCATTTTTTCACTGAATTATTTGGTTTTTGAGCATTGAGTAGTATCAGTTCTTTATATATTTTGGATACTAACACTTTATCAAATATGTCATTTGCAAATATCTTCTCCCATTCTGTAGGTTGCCTTTTAGTTTTGCTGATTTGTTTCCTTCCCTGTGCAGAAGACTTTTATTTTGACGTAGTTTCAATAGTTTATTTTTGCTTTTGTTTCCCTTGCCTCAGGAAACATATCTAGAAAGAAGTGTTATGGCTGATGTAAAATGAATTATTGCCTCTGTTCTCTTCTAGAATTTTTGTGGCTTCCTGTCTCACACTTAGGTCTCTAATCCATTTTGCATTTATTTTTGTCTATGGTGTAAGAATGGTGTAAGAAAGTGGTCCAATATCATTCTTTTATATTTTGTCTCTAGTTTTCCCAACACCATTTGTTGAAGAGACTACTACTTTTCCCATTAGATATTCTTTCCTGCTTTGTCAAAGATTAACTGACTAATTGTGGGTTTATTTTTGGATTTTCTATTCTGTTTTATTGATCTGTGTGTATATATTTTTTTTAAGATTTTATTTATTTATTTGACAGACAGAGATCACAAGTAGGCAGAGAGGCAGGCAGACAGAGAGAGGAAGAAGCAGGCTCCCTGCTGAGCAGAGAGCCTGATGTGGGGCTCAATCCCAGGACTCTGGGTTCATCACCTGAGCCAAAGGCAGAGGCTTTAACCCACTGAGCCACCCAGGCGCCCCTGTGTGTATATTTTTGTGTCAGTGCCATATTGCATTACTACAGTTTTGTAATATAACTTGAAGTCAAGGATTGTGAGGCCTCTAGCTTTGTTTTTCTTTTTCAAGATTACTTTGGCTAGGGGCACCTGGGTAGCTCAGTCGTTAAGCATCTGCCTTGGGCTCAGGTCACGATCCCAGAATCCTGGGATCCAGCCTCACATCGAGCTCCCTGCTCAGTGCGGACCCTGCTTCTCCCTCTGCCACTCCCCTAGCTTGTGTTCCCTCTCTTGCTGTGTCTGTCTCTGTCAAATAAATAAAATCTTAAAAAAAAAAAATCACTTTGGGTATTCAGGGTCTTTTGTGGTTCCATACAAATGTTAGGATTGTTTGTTCTAGTTCTGTGGAAAATGCTATTGGTAATTTGACAGGGATTGCACTGAATGTGTAGATTGCTTTGGGTATTATAGACATTTTAATAATGTTTGTTCTTCCAATCCATGAGCATGGAATATCCTTACATTTCTTTGTGTTGTCTTCAATTTCTTTCATCAAGATTTTATAGTTTTCAGAGTAGAGGTCTTTCACATCTTTGGTCAGACTTATTCCTAAATATATTATTTTGGGTGCAACTGTCAGTGGGATTGATTCCTTAATTTCTCCTGCTATTTCATGATCAGTGACATATAGAAATGCAACAAATTTCTGTATAGTGATTTTGTATTCTATGACTTTAATGAATTTGTTTATCCATTCCAGCAGTTTTCTTTGTGGAGTCTTTTAGGTTTTCCATATATAGTATTATGTCATCTGCAAATAGTGGAAATTTTACTTCTTCCCTACCAATTTGGATGTCTTTTATTTCTCTTTGTTTTCTGACTGTTGTGGCTAGAACTTCCAGTACTATGTTGAATAAAAGTGATGAGAGAAGACATCCTTGTCTTGTTCCTAACCTTAGGGGAAAAACTAAGAGCTTTTCCCCATTGAGGATGATGTTATCTGTGGTTTTTCATAGGTGGGTATGTTCCTACTAAACCTACTTTGTTGAGGGTTTTATCAAGAATGGATGTTGTACTTTGTCAAAAGCTTTTTCTACATCTACTGAAATGATCATATGGTTTTATCGTTTATCTTATTGATGTGATGTATCACATTGATTGATTTGCAAATACCTAACCACCCTTGCAACCCAGGACTAAATCGTACTTGATTTTGGTGAATGATTTTTTTAAAAAGTATTATTGATATTATTGAATTCAATTTGCTAGTGTTCTGCTGAGAATTTTTGCACCTATGTTCATTAGGGATATTGACCTATAATTCTCTTTTTCAGTGCTGTACTTATCTACTTTTGGTTATCAGGATAATACTAACCTCATAGAATGAATTTGAAAGTTTTCTTTCCTTTTCTATTTTTTTGGAACAGTTTGGGAAGAATAAATATTAATTCTTCCTTACATTGTTTAAAGATTTATTTATTCTAGAGAAAGAGAGAGCATGTGATGTATGTGTGCATGCGAACAGGGGAGGAACAGAGGGAGAAGAGAATCCCTAGCACACTCCAGCTAAGTGTGGAGCCTGATGTAGGGCTCAATCCTAGGGCCCCAAGATCTTGACCTGAACCACAACTAAGAGTTCAATGCTTAACTGACTGAGCCACCAAGGTGCCTCATTAACTCTTCTTTAAATGTTTAGTAGGATTCACCTGTGAAGCTATCAGTCCTGGACTTCTGTTTATTGGGAATTTTTCAAATTTTTTGCTGGTTATCAGTCTGCAAATTTCACTTAATTTTTTGAAAAGTATTGAAAAGTCACAAGCTCACATTGGAGACACAAAATTTGAAACAAAATTGGAAAATGTCCAATGGTGTGTATAGCCTAATATATATATATAGTACTTTAATTATAAATTTAATTCATGAATTTAATTCATGAATTAATATTATTCCTTGCATAAATATAATAATTCCCCTATAAATTGTAGGATATTATAATATACGTTAAAATAAATGTTTTGCCTCTCTTGTATGTCAGATTTGCTTATTATTAAAATTATACAATTAATTTCAAAGCATACAAGCCAGTGGCATTTAATACATTCATAATGTTGTGCATCAAGATGATTCAAATCATCAGCAAGATGGTGCAGCAAGCTTCAAAACTCCATCACCCCAGAAAAACATCCTGTACTCATTATGTAATCAGTCATTTCCCCTTCCACCCACTCCTTGGTAATCTCAAAACTGCTTTCAGTATTTATGGATTTGCCTATTCCAGATACATAAAAGAATAATAAAATATTAACATTTTGTGCATAGATCCTTTCAGTTAACAAAATGTTTTCATATTCCATCTTTATGCTATCATGTACCAATATTTTGCTCCTTGTTATAGCTAAGTAATATTCCATTTTCTGAATGTCATAAATGTATAACACAATTTGTCTATCTAGTCATAATTTAGTGAACATGGTTTCTAATTTGGGCTATTGTGAACAATGGTTTTATAAATATTTCTATACACATTTCAGCAGCTTAGACATGTGTTTTCATTTCTTTGGGGTATAAATCTAGGAATGGAAATATCATGTCATATGTTATTTCTATATTTAACTTCTTGAGAAAGCATCAAAATGTTTTCCACAGTGGCTCTCAATGTTACATTCCTACCAGCAGCATACTGAGATTGCTATTTGTCCACATGTTTGCCAATGCTTATAATTTTATGCTTTTGATTAAAGCCAACCCAGAGATATAAAGTGATTATCTCACTACAGTTTTGATTTACAGTTCTATAGTGACCAAGAATCTTAACACATTTTTCTTGTGCCTATTGGCCATGTATGTCTTCTTTGAAGAAATATCTGCCCAAGCCCTTTGCACATATCTTTTACAATTTTATTTGTTTATTTGGGAGAGAAAGCATGTGAGCAGGGGCAGGGACAGAGGGAGAGAGTCTCAGGCAGACTCTGCACTGTGTGCAAAGTCTGATATGGGCTTAATCTCACAACCCTGAGATCATGACCTGAGCTGAAACCAAGAGTCAGACACTCAACTGACTGAGTCATCCAGGAGACCCCTTTGCAAATTTTTTTTTTAATAGACTGTTGTTTTGCTGATGAGTTTTAAGAGTTCTTAACATATTATGGATATTACACTTTTACCAAATATTCAATGTGAAAATAGTTTTTCCCATTCTGTCAGATATCTTTTCATTTTCTTTGTAATGTTTTTTGCTTTATAAAATGTTTAGTTTCTATGAAGTTCAATTTACCTATTTTTTTTCTTTGGTTCCTTGTAGTTTTGGTGTCAAATTTAAGAGTCTATTGCCAAATCCTAGGTCATAAAGACTTACCCCTATGCTTTCTTTCAATAGTTTTACAATTTTAATTCTTATATTTATGCTATAATTTTTTTAATGGAGTAAGACAAAGTTCCAAATATTTTCTTTTGCATGTATTGATTCAGTTGTCCTAAAATCACTATTTTTTTTAAAGAAATGATTCCTTACCTAATGAATGGTCTTGGCTCTCTTATCAAATCCACTGACCATAAACACTGAAATTTATTTATTTCTGGATTGCCAGACTTATTCTACTAGTCTTAGGTATGCTTATACCAATACCACACCACTTTGATTACAGTAACTTTGCAGTAACCTTTGAAATCAGAAAGTGTTATTTACCTGTTTTTCATGTCAATATTATTTTGGTTACCCAAGGTCCCTCAGTTTCCTTGGAAGGTAAGAATCAGTTTTTTCATTTCTGCAAAATACACCTTTGGAATTTTGATAGAGATTGCACTGAATTTGTAGATAGTTTGGGGTATATTGCCATCTTAATATATTAAGACTTCTGTTCAGTAAGTAAGGGATAGATTTTCATTTATTTAGGTCTTTAATTACTTACAACAATGATCTGTAGCTTTCAACAACCAAGCATTTTACCTCCTTAGTTAAATTTATTCCTAAGCATTATAATCTTTGGATGGAACTTTTAACCTTTATTTCCCTTTCATATTTTCATTGATGGTATATAGGAAAAATAAGTGACTGTGCAACTGTGCTGAACATGATTGTCAGCTCAAGTAGTTTGTGTGTTGTTTGGGTGTGTACTGGAGGGTGGAGGGGAGGCTCAATAGGATTTTCTTACATAGAATCATGTCATCTGAGGATAAAAATAGTTTTACTTCTCTCTTTTCAATGTGCACCTCCCTCCTCTATTTCTTTTACTTGACTATTTGCTCTTTCTAGGACTTCTATTACAATATGGAATAGCAGTGGTGAAAGTGGTCACCCTTTTCTTGCTCCTGATCTTAGGGGAAAGGTTTTCAGTTTTTAAAATTGAGTGTCATACTGTTTCCTGGTTTCCCTTTGCTCTTTAATTGATGGTTATCAGAGGGGAGGTGAGTGGGGGGATGGGTTAAATAGGGGATAAAGATTAAGGAGTGCACTTACTGTGAGAAGCACTGTTATACAGAAGGGTTGAATTACTATAATGTACAACTAAAACTAATATTACAGTCTTTTAACTAACTAGAATTTTAATAAAAATGTAAAATATAACAAAATACAAACACATAATAATCAAAACACCTATTAAAAAAACTGAGTGTGGTGTTAGCCATGAGTTTCTGACAATGCCCTTATTATGTTAAGGAAGCTCCTAGTTTGGAGAACATTTTTTAGAATTAAAGGGCTGGATTTTGTCAAATCATTTTTCTCTATCTGTTGAGATGATCGTGTGATTTTTCCCCCCTTTGTTCTATTAACATGATGTGTTACTCTGGCTGGGTTTCTTACGTTGAATCAACTTCATATTTGTGGAATAAATCAGACTCATTCAAGACGTATCATTCTTTAAATGTACTGCAGAATATGATTTGTTATTATACTGTTGAGGTTTGTGTGTCTATATTAATCAGGAATATTGATTGATGTTTACTTTTCTTGTGGCATCTTGTGTGTCAGAGTATTACTGGCTTCAGAACTTGTTAGTAGTGTTCTCACTTCTAATTTTTTTTGGAAGATTTGTGTAGGATTGGCCTTAATTCTTCTTTATAATTTGGTAAAATTCATGGCTCAGTGAAGCCATCTGGTCCTAGACTTTTCTTTGTTGGGAGAATTTTAACTACTTCATCTTTTTACTTGTCATAGATGTGTTTAGATTTTCTGTTGGAGTCAGAATTGGCAATATATGTGTTTTGAGGAATTTTGCTATTTCATCTAGATATCTAGTTTTTTTGATGTTCAATTTGTCATAGCATTATCTTACAATCCTTTGAGTTTCTGTAAGGCCAGTAATAATGCCTATGAATTCATTCTTTTATTTTAGTTATTGTGTATTCTCTCTCTTTTTTTTTTTCAGTCTAACTAAGGACTTAATCAATTTTGTTTACCTTTTCAAAAAACCAACATTTGGTTTCATTAATTCTTTCTATAGTTTTTCTATTCCCTGTTTCATTTCTCTCTGCTTTATTCCTTATTATCTCCTCTCTTCTGCTTGCTTTGGGTTTAGTTTGCTATTATTTTACTACTTAAGATACATAAAATTAGGTTATTGATTTGAGGTATTGTTTTTTTATGTAGGCATTTATAGCTACACACTTCTCTCTGAGCACTGTTTTTATTGCATCTTATGTTTTTATTTTTATTCATCTCAAAGTATGTTGCAATTTCTCTATTGATTTTTTTCTTGACCTATTGTTTTTAAGACTATGTTATTAGTCTATGTTTGATTTTCACATATTTTCCAGTTTTTCCTCTGCTTTGATTTTTACTTTTATTCTATTGTGATCATAAAACATATTTTGTATTATTTCAATCTTTTAAAATGCATTGAGAATTATTTTATGGCCTAACATATGGTCTATCCTAGAAAATGTTGCATGTACATCTGAAATGAATGTATATTTTCTGTTGCTGTGTGAAGTTTTCAGTATGTCTGTTAGATATAGTTGGTTAATACTGTTGATCAAATCCCTTATTTCCTTTGATGTTCTGTGAAGATGTTCTCTTCATTATTGAAAGTGCAATAATGAAATCTACTATTATTGTAGAATGGTGTTTCTCCCTTCAGTTCTGTCAATGGTTATTTCAGTGTCCATAATAAGGCTTATTTGGAATATGGCTATATTCAGTTCACATAATGTACTGCTTCTATACTGCAAAAGTCAACTTGGATAGTTGAGTCAGGAATTATATTACTCTCCAAGTTTAAAATATTCATTATCTGGATATTTATTGAACAAATTTACTGGAAAGGAATGACAGAATTCCCACAAAGGCAAAAATCAACAAAGGATTTTCACTCATTGTTTCTTTTGACTAATACAGTTGCAGATGAACATGAGTAGTAAAATAATATTGGATAAACAAAAGAGATATTTAAAGGATGAATGAAAAAAATCTCATTTTCATTATTCAGTGATTGAATAATTAAATAAAGCAAAAATCCAAAAAAATTTAAGCAATTAAATAATGTGATTTCTACACAGAATTCAATGGCATTACATATATCAGAAACATAAAGTAGCAAAGGTTATTTTTAAAATTCATTTACAACAGAAATACAAATTAAAAGGTACCTAGAAAAAATATATATAATATATATACTCACCCAAAATATTTATTGATAAAATTATAAAACTTTTATTAAAGATGTAAAAGAAGACACTGAAAATGGAAACATTCAAGGATAGAGAATTATAAATAATAGGGAGACATAAATTAATACTAAATTAGTCTATAGATCATATGCAAGTCCTACCAAACATCATAATTTTCATGAAACCTAATTTGGCAGAGCAACCTGAAGTTCACAGAATGAGCGCAAGAAGCAGATATACCCTCAGGAATGGACAAGCATGCAGAAATGAGACAGAAGCCATTTAAATGCCACAGAGGAAGACTCCTTTTGGTCAATGAAAAAAAAAAAATGATAAGGCACAATTTTTTTAAACAACCTACATTTCTCTGATATAAGAGATTTTTTTCCTAGGTGGTAAAATTTTTCTTAAACTGCATTTTACATTAAGTATTAATATAGAGAGAAAATGTTATGACTGAATGATATTCAAAGGATGGGCATATAAGATGGTTCCTCAATTATTCTGAGAATACCTTGAGAAGACCTTCTTCATTACCCTAAAGAAAAACAGCTCCTTATAGACTAGTTCCTAACTACTTAGTAAATTGCATTTCAGAATCCTAGAAAATTATAAATCCAAATTTACTTTATATACTACTTCAATTTTTAAAGAGTCAAACAGTAGACCAACTGAAGAAGACTAATCTTGGTAAGAGTTTTTGTTAATGAAGTTTACAGACTCAGAAATACATGGTTATTGGGTATGATTTCATGTCCTAAATTTTTATCTCTACCTGTTCCATGACAAGCAAGCTTATGCTAATTATTATTATTATTTTTTCAAGATTTTATTTATTTATTTGACAGAGAGAGATCACAAGTAGACAGAGAGGCAGGGAGAGAGAGAGAGAGAGGAGGAAGCAGGCTCCCTGCTGAGCAAAGAGCTCGATGTGGGACTCGATCCCAGGACCCTGAGATCATGACCTGAGCCGAAGGCAGCGGCTTAACCCACTGAGCCACCCAGGTGCCTCAAGCTTATGCTAATTAAAACAAGGACCAAGCACCCTTCGTTCCCTTCCTTTTTTTTCTTTTTTTCCCTCATCTGCAGTTTCATTGTTATGGACGATTATAGGGTTAGTCAGAGCTAACTAAACAAACTCTTGGGATTATCAGAAAGATACAGTGTTACAAATATATGAATGCACATCTGGCTGTTAGTTGCAGGCAATATTAGGTTTTTTTGTGTCCAAATTCACCTATTCCCTGATAAGCAGTAGTCACTGATAATTCTGTATCAGTGCCTCTTTTTCAAGTTCCTCATACCTTTCTTAGCTCAGGGGTGTGTGTGTAAGAAATTGAATCATTATATATTCTCCAAACAACTGTATTTTTATCAAAAAGATGGGAGTAAAATTTAGGGTCAATCCTTAGTCATAATTTGTTTGCCAACTCTTACCTTCATTGCAAAATATAGTAAAATGTCCCATTTAAAAGGAACACATGCAAGAGACAACATCAGTGTGGGTTGGGGGGGCTTTAGGGGATAAGGATTTCATACATACATTTTTTCTATTTTTTAATTATGTTCACTCAGGGAATAGTAGGACATAATGCTTGACATCATTTTCAGACCAAAAGCTAGTATTGCACATTTCAATTATAAGAATCACTATAAGGATGAACTGCAATATTCAAAATTATAATGGGATAAGGCAAACTTGTAACAGCTGAATAAAATCTTTTTTCAATATAATTTACGAAGAAAATTACTTATAATTTGAACTACAGATAAAAATAGGTAATTTGAGTGATAGAATAATCTTATCTAATTGTTTGAATGTGATGACTTTATCTTTGATTATACCTCTTCTCTTTGTCAATAAGAAAATCAGAATAATCCTCTAAACCATCAGTTTGCAATTTCTCTTATACTTTTAAATCAGATATTCTTCTCAGTAATATGTAAGCCAACCTCTGTCTTTCTTCTTACTTATCCTCATTTCAGCTTTTCTTAAAGTGCTAATTACTGGGAATGAAATAAAAGAAATAATTGTACCATTTTTTCATACGATCCTCAGGATAAAGAGATTCCTAAGTCTATTGATATCTTTTTTAATGATTTGTAAGTTTAATTTCCAACAGACTAAAATGTTGTAATTCAACATAAAAACATAGCTAACAAATTGATTATTCTACATAATCATATTTGGTAAATTCCTTACACATAAATAATCCATATAAATTAAATTAATCCATGTTTTGTTCAACTATTATAATATTCCTATAATGTCTTATAACTAGTTAAATAGGAATGTTTCATATGTTGCTTTCTGTCCTTAAAAAAAAAATAACAAAATCTAAGCATGCATGGTATACCATCCTCAACCTTCCCATAAAAACAATCTTGATTATATTTTTTTTATAAAAAGAAAACACTGTCACCTACATTTCAAATGGAAACCACAGCCCACGCATGGAGATTTTTCATCAATTCCATCATCAAGGCAGAAGCCCTTTCTTAAACAGTCTATCACATTCCCTCTCTGAAACAAAAATGTACAAATTATCTGAAAAGAAGGAACGTTTTATGTCATACGCACTGTCAGTATTTAAACACAAGATAGAAGATTCTAAAAACTGTCTCTCGGCTATGGGAATTCCTGTTTAAGTGAGAAAAAACATTCCTATTCCTCTGCCCTGCACATTATGAGCTCCTATCTCATTCCGAGGGTATAATACTAAGTGTCATACATGACAATAAGCAGAGAGAGATACTCTGAAGTTCTTTTATACTGATACTTTATACAGGAGAGAGGGGTAATCTTCTGAACATTGTTGTTCAGAAAAGAACTTCATACTCCATCGGATTCTCTAGGTAAGTATTTGTAGCAGAAGAATATGCCTTTCTAGAGACAAGCTCAATAGAATTGCTGGATATTGCATATTTAACAACTATAGGTACAAAAGTGGCTTCGGAAGAAGTAATTTATGAGTGTTCCTATTTATATCCAGGTGGTTGAGGGGGTTGAAGAGGTGGTAATAGAATACTTAGATCAAAACACACAATTTTGCTCTTATAGGGTCCCTTTTGAGTCTTCACACACTAGTAAACTGCACCAGAAATGAAAAAGCTGATCCTTACATTCATATAGAAGCACAAGGGGCCCCAGATAGCCAAAACAATATTGAACAAAGAAATGCTGGAGGACTCTAATGTCCAGTTTCAAAACTCACTATTAAACTGTAGTCCTCAAAACAGGTGTTAGTAGTACAAACATACACATATAGACCAATGGAATAGAACTGAGAATCCAGAAGTAAACCCAAACATATATGATCAATTGAGTTAAATTTCATATAATTTTCACATGTGACGAAAGTATTACTATACCTTCTTTTAAGCTATCTACAACGCAAATATTGTTCTTAACCTACAGGCTGTATAGAAATACATAATGGGCTATAGTTTGTCCATTCTCTAATATGATAAACTTCAAAAAATTATTTGGATGTTTTTATGTATTTCAAATAGTTAATTCATCCTGATGATTATGAAAAGCTATATCCAGAAATTACTACTCTTCCTATAAAGTACTTATTAGTTCCCACTGTATTTCTTTACCGGTACTCTGCTTACCACTCTATTATTTCACCTTCTTTCTCACTTCATATTCTAAGTTATAATTCTATAGATTTTACATTCTTCTAATCTGGTTAATGTTTTTAGGGAACTTCTTGTTCCAGAATTTCCTACACCATTCTTACAGCAATGTAGAGACATTAAAAAAAAATAGGAATTATAAAATAACTGAGATTATCCTTCTACTAATAACTTCATATTAAAAATGTAGCATTATAAGTGGATTCTTTTCTGTTCTAATCACTAACAAAAAAGAAAGTCGATAAGGTTCAAGACAACTGAAAAGTTCATTTCCAAAAACAACCATTCCAGAAGAACAGATACTTTTTTATTCTGATCACACAAGTTAACATCTGCACTTAGAGACTTGACATAAATCAAGTGATCAAATGTTTACTGTCATGATCAATTTAATGCTGAGTTTGTTTTTGTGATTATATCTTCCAAATTCTGGAATAGGTGAGAAGAGATATGTTAAGAGTGAAATTTCTTATACACTTCTAACGAAGACAGTGCTTCTTAATTTAAGGGTGGAAAGGAAAAACTACCTGAAAACTACCCAGCTGTCTCTTAAAGGTGCTGATGCAAAGAGAAACTAAAGCCTGTTAATGAAAAGCATACATTTTTCAGAAAATCAAGGTATGACTGGGTTTTGTTTGTTACAGAATAAAATAAGGATTTTATACATAGCAGCTACTCACCAAAAGAACAAAGCATGTCTAAAAGGCCACAGTAACTAATACAATCTTAGTGTCTTGAGAAAAAAAAATCTACATTATAGTAACAGAAATAAAGTAAAAAACTCCACAAAAGGTTTTTGTGCTGGTTGTTGTCTTCTGCTTTTGTCCCATATCATTTTTTTAAACAGAAAATGAAGGGTCATAAATTCACTGATCAATTAAACACTTATTTCCTCCATTTCAACAGAAACTTCACTGTGCTCCCAGAGGGACTATTTTTACAGCTGTGCTACTTCCTTTAATGAATAAATTATGAAGTCTCCAAAGAAAGTCATATAGCGTAAAGTAAAACAAAATACTTAAATTTTGAACCATTATTGTTCCCAATGTTATATTTTCTAAAAGATAGAGCATTCATATATTAATATCAATGTAAAACATTATTAATTACAGAATTGTGGTTAAATCATTGATATGGCAAACCATATATATTTGTTCTTCTCCTGAGATACACTTGATAGCATGTGCACCAAGAAGGGACATAATGAATAAAATGTTCTCTAGTGATTACAATTTCCCCTGAATATATGCCCATACTTTTCTTCCTATGTAAGTAGAAGACAATGACTACACAGGTGAATAATAGAGAGCTAGATAGATTCTCCAAATAATTCTGATGTTTGAATCAACTATGCCTATTTAATAACTTCAAGTAGAACCTCAAAAACATATAAAACCTCCCCAAAAAAGACATGAAGTCCATAGCTAATGAATGACCAGAATGAGTGTACACATTTAGCCAGCTAGATTCAGATGTCAGATGCCAATGGCCAAACGCATTATATTTGACATCATGCTATTTCTTATTTTTACCTTTTGAAATTGTATATGTGAATATTTCACATGGAAGGTAGTAAAAAAAATTCCAGAAAACTCACAGTAGAAAATAAATGTAAGCTAGGCATACTCAAAAATGAGGGAGGATTTTACCACTTAAAGCTACTAATTTTAAGAACCACAGAAGTAATCAAATATAAATTATGAGATTATTGAAATATATATATATGTATATATAGGAAAAAGAAATATACATGATATTGTTATAACTGAGAGTAACAAAGAAGAAATGCAAGTATACAGAGTATTCAAGCAATCTGTGTACTACTAATGTGGTTTACCTGAAAAGGAGAGAATAATCAGGAAAAGGACGGGCTTTATGAAATACATAAATCAGCTGACTTAGTGTTTCTTGAAGCAGGATATTGCACTATAGAATTGGGGATTGTAAGAATATAATTTTTTAAAACTACCCAATTGAACATGGAAGAAGAAATACACAAGTCAATAAAGCAAACAACAGCATAAATTTCCTAAATATGTCATCAGTTACAGAACAAGAATGTATTCCTTTTAAGAAATAATGAAGAAAATGCATCAATAAAATAGATGAATAGTGATAGCAATCATAACAAGTTGGAGGGAGAACACATAAAGAAGACTATCTTTCATGTAAGCATGAGATAAATTATTAAAATTCCAGGTTACGATTAAGATAAGTTAGTGCAACATACTTTAAAAAACTTTTTTTGAAGGAACTGGTTTATTAAAAGGAAAGTCACAATGTTAAATCAACAGTAGAGAATGTATAATCAATTAAGTGAGAATTGGTTCAGAAAGCCAATATTAGATAGATAAAAGATGAAACTAAGACAGCAATCCCTTGGCTTCCCTGAGTTATGAGAGAGAATTTATTGATTATTTAGAAAACAGGGAAGTTTTGGGGCACCTGGGTGGCTCAGTGGGTTAAGCCTCTGCCTTCGGCTCAGGTCATGATCTCAGGGTCCTAGGATCGAGCCCTGCACCAGGCCCTCTGCTCAGTGGGGAGCCTGCTTCCCTCTTGCCTGCCTGTGATCTCTCTCTCTTTGCAAATAAATAAAATCTATTTTTAAAAAAAGGAAAGAAAGAAAATGGAGAAGTCTTGAGAGAAAACTAAAAGGTGAAAGGCAATTGGCAAGTATGTAGAAAGTCAAAGATGCTCTCCCCTTATTTGTCCAAGAATGGCTCAATGGAAGGCTTCCTTACAAATCTGAAAGGGGTGGGAAAATTAGTGCCTTCTTCACATTAGTAATTCTCTTGGGCATATATGCAGGGGAAATTGCACATTGAGAAAATGTCAACTGCATCTCCTCAGCTTTTCCAGGAGGATATCTATCCAAAAGACCCTAAAACATCAGTATCCAGCAGACAGGAATCAGGTGCCAGAATGTGAACATCTATATAAGTCAACTCAAATCCCACCCGGTCACATCCTTCTTATGTCGTGATTCCAGAGTAATGGTTTTCTTCACAAATGCTTATTTATTACAGTGACTCCATGTAAAAGTAACTAGAATGATGCTATTCTGTCAACTCTGAAAAATTCACAAGCTCATAATACTGACAGGTATCCAATTAAGAAAAAAAATCTGATAATCTTAATGAAAAAGAGCAATGGCAGGAGTAGACATGGAATAGAAAAAGATCTAGAAAACAAGATGTATTTTTCCAAGAAATGTAACTTCATTTCCCTTTCCTCTAGTTTTTCCAACACTGGAAGAGAAAGAAAACAGTGTTCCTATACTATCCCATTTTCCCCAATAACAAGTGAATTAGATCACTGATATGACCACCATTTCATACATACAGAAACTAGAACTAATAAAAGCTAGTGACCAAGCCAGTATTTGCTTGTAAATGGTAGAACTGGAGTTGAAACCCAGGTGATTCTGCCTGTAGTTCAATGAACTAAGATGTTATTAAGCACATGGAGACACAGACAAGGCTTATGATTAAAAGCAATGACTTTGAAGCTGGACTGCACAGTTTGAAACCCAGATTAGTCACTTGCAGTTGTGTAACTTGGCAAATTTCTAAACTTCTGTTTGTTTCTTACTTTCTCATCTGTAAAATGGGAATAATAATTCTGCTATTGAAAGGATTTTTATGAAGATTGCATGAGTTATTGTCTTTGAAAATTAAGAAGAATGTCTGGCGTATAACAAGTTCTGTATATTTATTAAGTAATTTGTCATCATTTTTGCAGGAGGAGTAATATTTGCAGATGTTGAAAAGAAAACTAAAAAAGTTTGCTCTATATACTTCATTAGCTGTACTGTATGTACTAAATTCTATTTGATTTTTTTCTTTTACTTTTTTTTGACCAGCTGCCATATCATTCCACATTCACATACATAGGAGGATTTTGTAATTTGACATGAGTCTCAGCCACAATTTAAAGTTGGCACCATTTTTCTGGAAACCTTGGACAGTATATATAAGCAATAACCAAGAAGTGCTTTATAGTATGATCACACCCTTCATCCTCTTTTGGCTATTCCCATTTTTGTAAGTTCTATAGTTGATGGATTATGTATGGATAATGGAATACAATGCTAACAAAAGGGATATCCATCGTCCAGGTGTCTTTGATGTTGAAATATTCCCTGAGAGTGCTAAGAAAAGTTTTTGAATCATGTTTAAGTATCAATGTAAGGTCTCATTCATCAGATGTCTTGATGTCCCTTCCTATTCCATATTTCTCAGGGACTCCTTTGTCATTCGGTATTACTCCATTATTCTACTTTCTTCTTTATATAAAAGAGCATCCCATATGATATTACCATCATTGGATTATTATATGTCCTTGAGATGATACAAGTAAAGACTTGACAAAAGCTAATGAATGTATGTTATTTTATATATTATTATATTATATAAAAATGATATTTAATGTACAGTCATATTTAATTATATAAATAATATTGTCAAGTTGCATTCCTAGTTTTATGATCCCCCCAGTGATAAATAAATATTTTATATTTCCAAAACTAGGAACCCCCCTACTGTCTCCCAGTTATAGTTCATTTCTTCCTGCATGATCTTCCATACACTTTTAAGGGAAAAAAAAAATGAGTGACTTCTGGTTAAGTTTCACCTAGATCATTATTTAACATATGATTGCTGTCATCAAGACCATGTCTATTTCAGAATAGTGGTTACCTTACATTATTGAGTCTGCAAAACATCCTACTTCATTAGTTCTGGCCAAAAGAAAGACTTGGTTCATTACTCTGAGGAATCAACTAATCCATCATACACAGTAACAGAAAAACTGGACCTCAGCTGCTATTCTATTTTTTACAAATGATCATTTTCCCTCCAATGTTCTCTATCCTATATTGATAACCAATTACTTTTTAGACTATCTGGCAGCTGATTCATAAAAATTTGTTCTTGTCAAAACAAAAACTTGATGCTTTGACTAATATTTTAAATATCGTTTTATTCCAATTTTTGTTACATATATTTTCATTGAAACTTCATCCAACTTTCTATTTTTTTTCTTTTTTTTTTTTTTACGATTTTACTTATTTATTTGTCAGAGAGAGAGAGAGAGGGAAAGAGAGAGTGCATGCACAAGCAGGGGGAGCAGCAGGCAGAGGGAGAAGCAGACTCTCCTCCAAGCAAGGGGCTTGATGTGGGACTCGATCCCACATGGCCTGGGTTGAAGGTAGACACTTAACTGACTGAACCAACCAGGCATTCCAAAACTTCACCCAACATTCTAAAAGGATGGATAGTATTCCATGAAAATTTGAACAGTCTCCTTCAGCCTCACTTTACTCTGCTGTAAATTGTGATAACAAGTAATTTATATTTCAGAGAGTTCGTTGTGAAAAAGTGATATAAAAACCCTAGCATAATATCTGCATAGAGCAAATGTACAAAACATTAAATATTGACTAAAATATTAAATAATCATAATTTCTATTTAAAAATAACAGAAGTATGGGGTACCTGGGTGGCTCAGTTGGTTAAGTGTCCAATTCTTGATTTTGGTTCCGGTCATGATCTCAGGGTCATGGGATCCAGCCCTGGGTCTGTCTTTGCACTCTGTGCAGAGCCTGCTTGAGATTTTCTCTCTCCCTCTGCTCCCCCACCAATCATGCACACTCTCACTCTCAAAATAAAAAAATATTTAAGAAGATAAAAATAAAAATAATAGGAGTATATACTTATTGCAGAAAAATGAAAAATACAGAAAACTGCAATGAAGAATATGTACTTATGATTTATTTAGTGATAAACATGTTTTTTATGTTTCAATCTTAGATCTATTGGTAGGAAGGTATGTATTTGTTTAGCTATGTATATTTGTACTGACACAAATACACATCCATGTGTGCATCTATCTAGCTACCATTATATGTGTGTATAGATAACTATTTAATTAAGATCACATACTGTTAACAAAAATAAGTTAAATAATATACTTAATCAAACATTATACCATGTAAATTTATCTTACATCTAAATATTATTGAAAAAATTTAAATACCTATACTTTAGTCCTATGATATGGATGTATCAGAATTTATTAATTCAATGTCCTCTTACTATGTATGTATTTTATTTCCATTATTAACGATTACAAATAATCCTGCATTGGAATAATTTTATATGAGTTACCTGTAAATTGCCTTTTTTCCCTTAAATTCTTTTACTGAATATATGTGGAGAGTGAAAGTCTTTTAAATTAATTTTTCTGAAGGGGGCGTTATAGTGGTCATTAATAACAGATTTTTTGAGAGTAAAAATGGATTTTGAGTGGCGTATTTATTGCAAAACTATGATTTTACAGTTAAGGTAACTGATCATCAGACATCTAAGAGGCTTGCTCAGGGTTACACAGATAACAAGTGCATCATTCATACAAAAGTCTAACCTGTTGATTCCCAGAACATTCCCTGATCTTAGCCCTGCACAACGTTGCCAAGAATATTTCAGTTATTTAAGTGAATAAATATGGCCTTTCTACTTTCCTGAATTTGACCTTAGGTGAAATTTTTTGTTTAACTTTTAATTCAGGAAAATATATATTTTTTAATCTTCAGTCTCATGTACAATTGATATTTTCTATTTAAAATGGGCATGCCTTAGAGGTCTGCTTTCCAATCCATTCAGAGGATTTGTTTATACATGATTTATCTTTTTGCTATGAGAACTTCCTCCTTTATGGATAAGTATCATTATCCAGAAGTAAAGACTGTCCAATTATCACTATGGATTAAGCCAATGTAAGCAGACAAAGTTTTGCTTATTACATCATTTTATAACTATTATTTTACCTTTCTAATAGGTAAAATATTTCCTTTTCCCCCAGTTCTAGCAGTGCGGCTTAAGCTGGAGAAAAACAATATATATTTGTCAGATGAAATTGTATTAATTTTTGGAGGAAGATTTTAATTATAACCAACTTTAAAATTAAAATACAAATTGTGTTTTTATTTTCTAACTCAATTTAAAAATTACACCAAAATAAAGCCGATAATGCAATTAAAAATAAAAACAATTTAGCATGGAGGACATGGGGACTTAGAGTGGAGAAGGGAGTTGGGGGAAATTGGAAGGGGAGGTGAACCATGAGAGACTATGGACTCTGAAAAACAATCTGAGGGTTTTGAAGGGACGGGGGGTGGGAGGTTGGGGTACCAGGTGGTGGGTATTATAGAGGGCACGGATTGCATGGAGCACGGGGTGTGGTGCAAAAATAATGAATACTGTTATGCTGGAAATAAAAATAAATAAATAAAAAATAAATTAAATATTAAAAAAAAAAACAATTTATATGACTTTTGTTTACAAATTTTCAATTTCTACTCCCAATTTGTCCATAAAATATCATTTTGCAAGATGCAGAAATCAGTAAGTTAGACATGGGCATGTATCTTGTCTATCCATTTGAAGAAAAGCTTTGACTTTAATGCTTAAGAAGACTTATTTTCATTATGCAAGCTTTTTCAAAAATAAGACGCCTCAGAAAACATCTTGAACTAACTTTCTAAAAAGTATCTTTATTAATTAACATCAATATTTTTCAGGTATTGGTATTTCAATATATCCAATTCTAGGTTCTTTTGTTTTTAAATTTCCCATATCCCCACCTTCTTCCTGACATAGGCTCCTCTGTAACTTTTGATGTATAGTTATTATTTTCATGCCAATCTTAATAATTTCACTAAGGGAACACAGGAATAAAATTTGAAAAAAAAATTTCATTTTAATCTATTCTGTGACATATTACCTTTATTTCCAGTGGCAGTCAATATAGCTGTTTTTTTTCCTTTTTCCTTTTGAGTTATTAAATAACTTATTTTTTGGATTGCATTTTTAGAGGCCACAGGAGTAAAGATACATCACAACATCATAAATAGCCTTTGGGGAGACAACAATCATTACATCTCCCAATATATCACAAGAACAGAATGTCTTCAGCTACAGCTACTGTACAGAGTTAAATAACCCTCATATTAAATATATTTATTTTTTAGTGATTTCATTAAGATTTTTGAAACATAATTTTCCTTTTTCATTTTTCTCTAGGCTCAGAATATATCCAGCTTGTTTTAAAAGACAACCCAAAAAATCCTATTTACCTCATATTTAAAGATAATAAATCTCCTCTGAGTTGAAAAAAATAAATGAAATTTATTTATTTAATGTGGACAAAAATGATGGGTACATTTACAGAAAGCTGATAGAAATTTTAGACATATTTATAAAACTGATGTAGGAAATACAACCATTAAGGCTTAAAATAAACTGTGCTCATCTAAAATGGACTGTAGCTTAAAGCATTTCAATTTTTCCTCTTTTAAAATTGATCGAAGGTCATCGAAGGCAATTTAATTTCCTTGAGAATTAAAATTCTGGATGTGGTATTTGTCAAGAAGCTCAGAGCTTCTGGAGTTTTCTTCCTATCAAATCAAAAGGGCATTACAGCTATTCTTTGTTTTAGGAGAGCATACCTTCTCAGATTTTTATTGTTTTCAAGGCTATATTGTTGATTCTATTGTCATAAAGTACTCTGATACATGGGCACTGCAATCCATAAATTAATAAATAATACTGCTTGTCTAACCACAGGCGCCAAGGCTTCTCTGCAGCATTTGTTTCGTAGAGTATATTCAGCACCTTCCTTCCATTATTTCAGACGCTACTTTAATTAAGTGGCAAATGCTAAGAGGCAGATGATTTTCCAGGGTGATGGCCAGGCCCCCTATCTTTCAGCATTTTATTCTAGAATTTCAAAGTGATTACCATTTGGATCTGTATAGTAAGAAAAAAAGAAATGATGCGATTACCAAAAATAGGCGCTGACTGCTCTCAGCACTGAAACTGTGACTGTAATAAGACAGACTTAATCCATCCTATTTCACAACTGTAACTTAACGAACAAATTTTGCATTACATTTTATCAAAATATATGAAGATACCAAGTTCATGTTTAGGTATAAAATGTGACTATCAAGCCAAAAACTTGTTTGGACATCATTATTGAAATAACTGCATCAAACTTCTTCAACATTAGACAGGATCTAATACTTTTCATTTCAAAATCCTGGTAGGAACAGAGATATCCTTGGGCATTAGCCATTTGTAATTTAAGTTCTCATGGAAATGCACCTGATTGATGTTGGCAAAAATACCTGGAAAAATTAGAGGGCATCATTTTCAACCAAAATAAATCCCCCAAAAAACAACATACTATGGTATGAAAAAAATGAACATAAAAATACCTATTTTCCATCTTTCAGTTAGGCCAGTATTACATGTAATGTAAGAAAGTGAATAATCTGTTCATAATCAAATATTAGCCATAACCAAGAAATATTTGTCTTACATGGGTATGCCAAAGAATAAAATTGCTGTATTGCATTACAGTAAGTAATGCAATCAATATTAAATCTTTCTCAATATTGAATAAAATACAGCTTATCTTCAAGATTTTGGTAAAATAACTCAGTAAAATTACATTAGCTGGTCAAAGCAGCAAAATACTCATAAACTTGCCATTGACTTAGTCTCTATAATTGTTTTATGCCTAAGAAATGGCTTAGTTAATATCTAGATAATTGTTTCAATTCAGGGATACTTATTTCTAACCACTTTTCCACACCTGCTCTTAGAATAGATTGCCACTCAGCTCATTGCTAAATTTTATAATTTTTTAATCTTAATAAGATTTGGATTAGAGCTAAGAAATTTGATGGAGCTTTATAGCCCACTGTTATATTTGTATAAACCATGAATCTAAACCAACATTTATATACATTTTCAGGTAATAAAAAATCTGAGCACTAATCTATTTGCTTAAAAATTACAAAATAAAATAAAATCATGGTCATTTTGGACATAGAAAACATGAAATCCTGCAACTGCAAGTATCATTAGAGTAGAAATTCCTTGGTAGCAAACCAACTTCAATTAAAGATTTTCATTAAAATAAAAACCTTATTTAACATTACCTTTAGTTTATAGTTACTATTTAAGGACATATCTTACATTATTCAAAAATAAATTTTAATCTCATTGGCACAACTGTATACATTTTACCAATTTCTTACATACATCTCCAGTGTTATTCTGAGGAATCTTCCCATGTCAGAATGTAGACAGCTTTACAGTATTTTATTTTGTAGAAGATTTTATAGAAATTATTTTATAGAAATTATGACCTATTGGTGGAATTGATGGAAATGTAAAAATGATGGACTGTTATTTCTAATACTGTTTATTATTTATTATTACACATAATTCTGCAACAAATAGTCTTGAACATTACTTTATAAACTTGCAGATATATCTGAACAATAAGTTCCCAGAAGTCAGATTATTAGGTTGAGTGGGTAAATAAACGCCTTTTTAATTTGATATATTTTTCCAAAATATGCTGCACAGGAACTGTAGCATTTTTACACTCACCCCCCAAATTAATGAAAAGACAACCTTGCCAGTGAGTATACTGTCACAGTTTCCATTTCTTCCAATGTCTTAAACAAAAAATGGCATCTCGATATAACTTAACTTGTAATTATCTGATTATGAGTGAAGGAAAGTAAATTTTGTGTGTTTTAAACCATTTTTCTTTTTCTTTTTTTAAGATTTTATTTATTTATTTGAGAAAGAGAGAGAGCACAAGTGGTGAGGAAGAGTAGGGGAAGGAGAAGCAAACTCCCCGCTGAAAGCAGGGAGCCCAACATAGGGTTAGATCCCAGGACCTTGAGATCAAGACCTCAGCTGAAGGCAGATGCTGAGCCACCCAGGTGCCCCGATCTTTATTTCTCTGTGTAATGTCCCTTAATATGCAGGTATGTCCTCTCCATTTTTTTTTCAATTGAATTTTGGATTTATTTTATTAATTAGTGGAGTCCTTTGTATATAAGACATTAGCCCTTTTGTCTATGATGAGTTGCCAGTATTTTTTCACTATCTCTATACCATTATTTTTCCATTTGCTTATAGTACTTTGCCTTTTAGATTTTAAATGTAGTAACCTTTATCAACATTTAATTTAGGACCTCCAGATTTTGTGTTGTACTTTAAAGATATTTATAATGTCCCAGATTTTTTTTGTTTTTCCTCCTAAAATATGTACCTACATTTACCTCTGATACTTTAATTATTTCATATTTTTATGTATTTATCTATTTGGAGTTTATTCTGATATACAATGTGGTGAAGTATGAAATAAAATTTATCTTTTCCTTATGTCTAAATAACCAGTTTTTCAGAAAGTTTAATTTTACCTTACAAACTTGAGATAGACCTTTACTGCACAACAAAACCCTATGTATAATTGAGTCCCTTTCTGGACTTTCTATTTTGTTCAATTCTTTTTTCTGTTTACATGTCAATTCAAATTTTAATTATTAAAGAATTATAAGATATCTAGAAAGGCTATTCCAACCCCTTTACTCTTCTTTTTCAAAACTTTTCTGTATATTTGTAATTCTTTGTTTTGTAATTTATTGATTAGAAACTACCTCAAGGAAATAAAAACATGATATTTACTTCTTTTTAGTCACAGGTTTAGCATATTGTTGTGGTTAAGGACACAGATTATGGGTTAAATCCTTTTGTATATCTATAAATAGTTACATCAATTATACTACTTATCTCTTGGGATTATTTGGAGGATTACACAAATCAATATAGGTTAAGTTCATAGAAGTACACATAAACCATTGAGAGTATATAGATTTAATTATTATTATATGTGATTTATATTGTATAACATTTAATATTAAAATTATGAATTAATATAAGTAAAATTAAAAACTTAATTATGCTCTCTTCTTACCCAAGAAGATTATTTTTCTTTCCATTTATAGAAAGGAAACAGAATTTTCCATTTTGACCTAGAGTTTTTTTAATGTTTTCTGCATCTGAACATATTAAATGTATTCCTAGCCTTTTTCTTTTTATGTTTGATGTGATCAAAATTACACGTTCACAACGATTTCAAGTCTTGCAATAAGTAATAGTGCATGCATTCTTACTGCAGTTTATTATTCCTTATAATCGATATACTATTATTTATCTAGTCTAGTCTTGATTGGCATTTGAATTGTGTCCTGGGTTGTTAGTACTAACTATCCTCATATGGACATTCTCTTACTTATATTGCACGTATAAGAATCTGTATAGTGCATAACTAGGAGTGAGTTTGGTGGATTTGTGGAATGCACATTTTCAAATGCATAATTCCACATGGTTTCCCAAATGGTTGCATCAATGAATAGTTTCAACACAGTAGCATTTACTAACTTGCTTTGCTCTAGGTTGTTGGAGTTTGGGTAAAAGTATTGTTTGACTTTTAAGTGTTTTAATTTTAATAAAATTGTATCATATTGTATTTTAATTTGAAATTCTGTATTACTAAAATGATGTTTAGATATCATTTAATATTTCATTGGCCTTTCATCTTTCCTGTTCTTTGGAATGACTATAAACTTCCTTTGCCTATTTAATTACTAGGTAGCTTGACTTTTTTACAGAATTTTGAGAGCTCTTTGTATAATCAAGATACCAATCCTTAGTAACATATGTTATAAACATTTTCTAAATTTTTCTTGCTTTTACTTTTCTATGATCCATTTTTGTGGATATAACCTCTTAGTTTTAATATAAAGCAATTAAAAATCTTTATTTTATGGCTTTCTATTTTTGTTTTAAGAAATCTACCCATAGTCTGAGGTCAGAAACATATTTATTCATATCAACAGTAATAACAACAACAACAAAATCCAAATAAATCATTCCTTTTACCCTTGGCATGATTATAAGCTTTACTAAATTTAAATACCTTTTGTTTAAAAATATACATAAATATTTGGAAAGAAGTTTGCCCCTATGATAGTCCTATAACTTTATTTTATTGACTTTCTATCCTTTACCATTCAGCATACATTCAACAGGGCTACAGCCATCCCATTTGTGAAAGGAGATCAGGAAACTTTAGAATATATGTTCCACCTTCATAAGATCACACACCAACTATCAACCAATGTTTCTTTGGAAGTTAGGAAAGTGAGGCTGAAAAATTGTCAATTTGCCTTCAGAAGCTCAAAAATAGATCTAAATAGTTCATTAACTAATAAATTTCAAAGCCTCTCTGTACCTAAGACTGGCTATTCACTCCTTGTATATTATCCTTTGCAAATATGTCCAGTTGCATAGCTCACAGCCATGGCTCTATACTTATACATATATGTATATGATATAGAATATAGATCTTCTAATAGTACAATTTCAACTTAGGAGTTTCAACTTAGAATATAAACTCCTCTGATGCAAGTTACAATCTAAACAGACACACACACACACACACACCCCACAAACAAAAAATTAAATTCTGAAATAAAAAGATCTCTCTTTTCCTCTTTTGAATTAAGAGTAATTAAATTTATACCCAAATTCTTACTATTCTCTTTAGCCCAATAATGCTTGAGTCCTAAGTAGAGCTATGATTCATTCTGTAGCTGCAACCTTATCTTTATGAGATCAAGTATAATTATTTCAAGATTTTATAATGTGAATTATGTCATCCCTACTGCTCTTATATTTCTCACATTTTTTAGTAAAAATTTTATTCATGTTTATCAGGAATACATCAAAGACATATATACATAGCAATAAGTTTTCTTGACATTAACATCTCACATAATCAGTACTCACCCAGAGTAGGAAAAGGAGACATCACTGACACCATAAACCCTTATCATGTCCTCCCTGGTCATAATATCCTCCCCCCCAACAGAGAACCATTATATTGATATTTAACTTCATAGTTTAGATTTGTCTATTTTTGAAATTCATATTAGTGGAATCATACAATGCATATTCTTTTGTTTCATTCTCAAAGTATGTTCTTCATCTGTATTGAAACAGAGCAATTGCTCATTGATTTTTATTGCCAAAGAGAATTTCACAATATAAACAAACTATAATTTATTTATCCATTGTACAGTTGGTGGACCTTTATTTCCCCCCAGGGAGAAATTTATTTTTTTTTAAGATTTTATTTATTTATTTGAGAGAGAGGGAAAGAGTGAACACAAGCAGGGGGAGAAGCTGAGGGGAAGGGAGAAGAAAGGGGAAAGAATCTCAGTGTGGAGCCTAAGTGGGGCTTGATCTCATGACCCTGAGATCATAACCTGAGCCAAAACCAAGAGTCTGGTGCTTAACCAACTGAGCCACCCAGGGGCCCCAAGCTATTTTTAATAAAAAGCAAATACACTCCTATATGTCTTTTGGTAATTACATATACACATTAGTATATATGTAAGATTATAATTAACTGATCACAGGGTATGTTTTATGTTTAGTTACAGTAGATAATGCTAAGAATTTTCCTATTGACCATACAAAATTCACTTTACAAGTGGTAAATGAGAGTTTCAGATGCTTCTTTTTTTTTTTTTTTTTGGCCAAAACTTAATATTACCTTTTTAAAATAACTTTTTAAAAGATTATATTTATTTTAGAGAGAGAAAGAGCGAGCAGGGTGAGGAGCAGAAGGAGAGGGGCAAGAAGACTACACACTGAGTGTAGGGCCTGACACGGGGCTCCATCTCATGACCTTGAGATCACGACCTGAGCAGAAATCAAGTGTCAGACACTTAACTAAATGAGTCACCCTGGCATCCCTATATTACCTGTCTTTTTAATTTTAGACATTCTGATTGATGTGTGGTAACATTATACTATGGCTGTAACTTATTCATTTGATATATAGAGAAGTTTGGCATCTTTTTCACATATAAGTGGCCACCAGAAACCATCCTGTGTAAAGTTCAAGACTTCCGTCTCCTTTTCATGGGTTGTCTACCATTTTCTAATTCATTTGTAGAAATTTTTTATGAATTCTGGCACAGTTCCACTGTTGGTACATTGCCATTATGATCTCTGAAATTCTGATTTGCCTTCTCAATGTCTTAATTTTTTTTGAATAAACAGAATTTCTTAAACTTACAGTCCAATTAATTTGAAAAAATTTTTAAAGATTTTATTTATTTGAGAGGGGAGAGAGAGAGAGAGCATGAGTTGAGAGGGGAGGGGCAGAGGGAGAGAGACAAGCAGACACCCACTGAGCAGGGAGCCCCACCCAGGGCTCGATCCCATGATCCTGTGATGATGACCTGAACCTAATACAGACACTTAACCAAATGAGCCACCCAGATGCCCCAATTAATTTTTTATAGTTGAATTTTTTGTCCTTTCAAGAAATTTTTGTTCATCAAAAGCTCATGAAAACATAGAAATATTTTTCAACATTTTCCTCTAAAGATTTACCTTTCCTGTTTAGATTTTTTTATCCATATGATATTGATTGTTTTTATGTAGAATAAGAGTGAGAGAAGTCAGTATTCATTCATCCTGCTTCCCAGATTGATATCTATTTGTCTCAGAACTATTTAACTGAGAGATCATGGGTTCCTTTCTTCATTAAAATGACACCCTAGCCATAAACTGAAGGACTATATACACATGATGTATGCACAAGTATATTCCAATGTTCCATTAGGCTTGATTGCTCATCTTAAACCAAAGGTGGCATATATTTCAGAGGAAATACAGATTATTGACCTGTCTTCTTTACAGTTCTTCCTTTTTCTTTAATTATCGAAGTTTGCTTCCTTGTTCTTGGTTGATTCAAGAGTTTGAGATGCTTTAACACACACATGCACAATTGTACACACACACACACACTTTGTATATGTAAATAATATATTATCAACTATATGTAATATAATATACTTATTTTAATATTCTATTCTACAATGCAAGTTGTATAGTAAATGTAGGAGACACAAAGACTTGGCAAACAACCATGCCATAATTCAGGGCATTTCTGCGAGGCAATCCCAGCTCCAAAGTTCCCTATGGGATTGGCTGAGGCATTTGTGACTTCACGGCAGTTCAACCTTTCCCCCCTGCTCAGTCATGATTCTTTCACTCTCCCACAGGTACTGTCTCAGGTACTCTGAGACTAAAGTCTCAGAGTCCGATTTCTAGTGACCATGACCTGTGATATAGATAATGTACACATACACACACACAAACACACAAATGCACACTTTTTGCATTTGTTCATCTGTTTTCCCTAAGCAACTTTATTGTACTTAAAACTCACTATCTCTGTGCGCTGCTTTTCATACAGTATGAAAAGGTAATATGGTATCCAAGATAATGAGAAATCAGATCATTTATCCTATGTTTGCCATTTTTTAGGCAACAAGTCAATCCTCAGCTTCTAGAGAAGTTGCTCCATGAAGATTTTATTTGAAGGGCTCAATGCTTGGTAATGGGAGTGGTGGTGGTCCTGGTGGTCAGGACCTATATGAAGTGCCTTTGTTTCTTGTCCAACCTACTCAATGAAATGTAAGATGAGAATTCAGCCTATTATAGTCAATGAGAACTTTAAGCTAAAACCACACTAGTGCTCTCAGTGCATGCTACATGAGCACTTGTTAGTGTGGCCTATATTGTTTTGCTCAACAAATCTAAAAAGATATGGTGTTATCTCTCCCAAGCTTTCTATCCAGACATGGCTGCACCTGGGTTGCTCTACATCAATGTTCTAGGAAAGTCTCCTTCATTTGGCTAAGATGGTTTGTATGTACCACACAATTTCTGAGGCCAAGGGGACTGGTATACGCTTATCCTGCAATGGCTTGTATGTAGTTGCTGAGACAAATAGCCTCTTTTAACTTTTCTGAGGCTAGATTTTACATAAGTGAGATCTTCAGCTTTTTTTAAGTTCTGCACTTACAATCTAATGCATGTAGCTCTCTAAAATAGCTACTAGGTTACAGCCAAATATGCCATAAAGTTCACTGATTTGCCAACTTGAAAATGCTGCTTATTTGGCATTTAATGTCTAATGCCACATGTCCATATTCTAACAGTAAAAACCAAACAGCATAGCCATTTAAGTGAGCCTCATGACCTCAAAATATTGACAAACCCAACAGTTTAAAGGGTAAAGCCATGTATTATCCACTCCAGATGAGTCTTTATGTTTTGCACCTTCAAACAGCTATCCCTTATAACACTTTCTGATTTTAATTTATCCCTCAAATCTTCAAAAGTCTGCCCCTGTAATGGTATGAAAGAGGGAGCAGAATGCATGCTACCAATGGCTGGCTCATTCAGAAGAGGAAGAAGAAACAAAAGCTACCTTGATGTATCCATTGTCTCCCTCAAAACTTAACTAGATACGTCACTCTAGATACTTATAAATTTCTGGACTCTGACTTCAAAGCTATTCTAATCTCACAAAAATATTTCTATATTCTCTGGAAGATTCTGTGGAAAAAATAGTTATCTTTGTTGAATGGTTCAGATTATAAAATTATTTGAAACCAGTATTTTGTGTGTTTGTATGAAAATACATAAAAGCGATGTGTTTGTATAAAATGTATAACAGGATAATACATGAAAAAGCATTTTCCTCATTTGGGGCATGTGTTCTTTATGTTAATATATTCATTTTCTCTCACGTCAATAACTTTTTCTCCTAATGTGTTATTTACTGAGAGAGGTAAGCTAAAATCTACTATGATTATGATTTACTGAATTTTCATTAGAAATCTCTCATTTTAGATATATGCATTTTGAGGTTATTCTATTAGGTATCTAAAAATTTAAGAATGTTGTATTTTCTTCTTAAGTTTAAGTGCTTCTCTTTATTACTATCTTTACCTATATAAGGCGTTTTTCTTTTAATATCTATTTTGTCACATATACTAATATATTTGCAATAGCTTTCATTTTGCTAGTATTATCTAGTTATCTCTTTTTCTTTAATCCTTTAATGTCCAGGTTTCAGTGGTCTTAGATTTTAGGCATGTCTCTAGCAAATAGTAAAGAACTAGATTTTTAAAAAAAAAATCCAGTCTCAAAATATATCTTTTTTTTTTTTTTTTTTTTTTTTAAAAGGCTTAAAATGTATTTTAATAAGTTGATGCTGTATTACTGCTCCATTTCTCAGAAAAACTCCAAAGGTATCAGGGACAAATCAAACATGGTACACCAATAAAAAAAAATGCACAGCATAACTACCTAAGATAGGCAAGGCTAAGAGCTACTGTCCAACCTTGAGCATACAGCAACCCTGTTCCCCAGATTGTACTAGGCCTATCAAGAAAAGCTGTGAACAGCAACATCATAGACACAAAAGGGCCGTTCCTGGGTTGTCCAAACCCAAGAAAAAAGATGGAGGCAACTTAACACGAGATTTTTTAAAGATACACTAAAATGAAAATCTCTAAGAGAAAATGTCTTCCTTAGGACATGAAGGGGTAATATATGGGATATAACAGAACCGTATGTATGCTGTCTGTGACCTCTGTGGACATTTGCCTGAATTCCCATCTGTGAATGAATGGAACAACGGGGCTAAGGTCATTGGGGGATTTATTTTTGTGGTGTATGTGGCAGTGTCTCTGGGGTTGAAGGGTATAATGAGAAACCAAATAGAACAGGATGGACAAAGAATGGAATGATCGAGATTAATGGGGGCTCTAACTGGATCCATTTTGCCATGGTTCCCCCCACCCCAGGCCCTCAACAATCACATGAGACTTCAGGAATGCACCACACAGAATCGATTAGTTAAACGATATACCACACTGAATTGATTTGTTAAATATCGCCCCTCCCTTGCCCTCAGCCTCCAGCAAACTCCCTCAGAGTAGTACAGGCAAGGAAGACCTAACTATTGGGAGGAATCCCTAACACTTCAGGGCAGAATTCTGGCTAGTCCAAAAAGGGTCCTTCTTTAAAGGGTTTTTGAGAAACTAGACATTGAAATTTTTATTAGTATCGGCGACGTTTGTTTGGAGCAAATTCAGCTCCAGGAGCTGCACGGTTGAATGCAGGAGGGGTTCCACCAATTGCCCCAATTCCTTCCATTGTAGCAGCTTGGCCAAAGCGTTCAGTTGTTGGTGGGGTCAATCCCAAGGTTCCATCTGGCATCATAGTGGCAGGTCCTGGAGGAGCTGGAGTACCAGCTGGCACTGGAGCAGGGGGCATGGTGCCTCTGTTGTTTATTCCCATAGCACCTCCCATAGCCATCTGGCCCATCCGTATCTCCTGTTCTCTCGCATCAGGGAATGTTCCCTTGAATCCTTCCTGCTGTCGCCGCATCATTTCTTCCTGTTGCCGTCGCATCTCTTCCTCGCGGCGCCTACGCTCCTCCTCCTGCCTGAGCTCCAGCTGCTTTCGTTTTTGCACTTCTTGGTTGTGCAGCTCCTCCATCCTCCGAAGTTCTTCCTGGCGCCTCATCAAGTCCTGTCTCATCAGCATCACCTGGTGCTCATGGCGAGCAGCCTCCATCTCCATCTCCAGCTTCTCACGAGCCTCCTTGATGTTGCGGTCCACTTGGTCCTGCTGCTGCTTCTCCATCTCAATGAGTGCCTTCCAGCGCATGGCATACTCATACTCGAAGGAGCCAGGCTGTGCAAATCTGGGTGGCTGCTCTCGCTCCTTGTGAAACTGCTGGTTCTTTATAACCAGCTTCTCTGGAAGTCCCTCTTCATCATCCAATTGGTCCATGGGCTCCACAGTCACAGGCCGAGGAAATGTGGTTAGCAGGAAGGAGCCTTCACTGCACCTGTCCAGAGCTTTCCGAGCAGCTGGCTTCCCTGAGAATTCAACAGTGCCTTTTCCTGAGGGCCTTCCTCGATCATCCACAATGACCACAGCCCTTTCCACCTGGCCAAACACCGAAAAGGCTTCCTCCAGCAGTTCATTGGAAACATACCGAGGAAGGTTTCGGACTGTAAGGGATGCACTATGGCAGGCAAAGCGCACACGCAGCTGCTTTCCACGGAGTGGCATGTTGTCCAGTTCTACTTTGGCAATCTCCGCTAGGGTTCGTGTTTCCAAGCGGATAAAGCCAAAGCCCTTATCCTTATGAATGAAGACTTCGCCTGCCTTCCCATATTTCTCAAATAGTTTCCTCATCTCCTCCTCAGTGATGTCAGGAGGAAGATTGCCCACAAAGAGACGGCTACGTTGGGTGAAGGTCTTCTCTCCTGGTTTCCTAAAATTCTTCAGGTCGATAGTCAAGCCTTCATTCTGGCTGCTGGCCTGTTGCCCATTTGCAGGTATTGGTGGCGGTGGTGGCTGCTGCTGTTGCTGCTGGTGGTGCTGCTGGTGGTGATGCTGATGATGCTTCCTTGGAGTATGGTTTTGCTTCTCCAAGTTAAAGATTTTATTGCTCTGCATTTTTGCACCCCTCTACCACTGTTCTCTCCTCAGAGTAACGGCGACGCTACACGGCCTCTACCGTCCCGAGAAAAGAGCGCGCGACCATCAAAATATATCTTTACTTATCAGCTACTTTATCTCCTTTAAATTGACTGTCATTAGTCACAAATTTAAATTTCTTGCCTATATCTTATTTTGTATCTTTATTTGTTTCATATTTTCCATATCATTTATTTTTTTATTCCCACCATATTTTGGCTTCATGGATCACATTTTCTTATTTCATAGTTTTCTACCAATCTGCAAGTCATAAATTCTACCTATTTCTAACATGAATACTTAAAAATTTAACATATATATTTCCCCTAATAACCCAAAATAAATCAATACTTACTCTGAACAAGAGATTCATGGAAAAAGACAGAGAGAGAGAGAGAGAGAGACCAATTCCAGATTTGGTACAGAAAGGTAAAAGATAATCCTGAAATTTCTTGTCATGCCACAAAGAGAGAAAACACTTAAAGAGTACTAAATTTATCAAAGAACTCAGGAAACAAAGCAAGATGACTCCTCCCTTTGAGCAAAGATCAATCTGATCATCAATAAGAATCACAACGGTAAGGAATTTAAAAACATCAAATGTGTGTTAATGCATGAGTTTATAATGATACTAAAACAAAATGTCAACATAAGTGGATGTTAAATGTTTAACTCATTATTTTGAAAATTGGTACCATTTTTTTCTGCCTTTTCTATAGAAAAGGCATCTCAGAGTAACCAAATAGTTGATTATACCAAATAATTTCTTTTTTAAAGTAATTTTGCATGTAAAAATTAATTTTAAAATAAGAATACGATAATTTTGCAACCCCTAGTTAAAAGATATATCTAAACAATAGTATTCAGTGTTGCTAATATCACAAAAATGAAAGAGCCAACTGAAATCAGAACAGCACTTTGAAATGAACTTGTCAAATTACCAAAGTCTTGAGGTCTATCTACCAATGTACAGAAATTACACAAGACAGAGAAACCTGTTAGATGTGTTAAATAGCAGCATGGGGATTTAATTATCAAAATCAGCTCTCAGAAATTCTCTCAAAATTTTGACTCCACTTACTCAATAAGTAAATTGTAACATACACTCACACACATTAACACAGAGAGAGAACCCATAGTTTAAACCTACAATGTAATAGTGTAATACATACTTGTTGCAATGTATGAAACTTCTTTGAACATTCAAATAAATAAAATATTAAAAAGTATGGGTATTAAGGAGGGCACAGATCACATGGAGCACTAGGTGTTATACCCAAACAGTGTATCATGGAATACTACATCAAAAACTAATGATGTACTGTATGGTAACTAACATAACATAAAAAAAAAAAAAAAAAAAGTATCATTTAGTCAGGGAAACTTGGACATGTATTGACTATTTACAGATAAATTCTTTTTAAGCACTGTAACAGTGGCTTATTATTAAAAATTCTTACAGTTTATAATATTTTGGATGACATGACACAGATGCTAAGATTCACTTCAAATTAATCTTTTTTTTTTTTTTAAGATTTTATTTACTTATTTGACAGAGAGAGAGCACAAGTGGGAGGGGGTGGCAGGCAGAGGGAGAGGGAGAAGCAGACTCTCCACAGAATGAGGGGAAGAGGGAGGCCAGACTCAGGGCTCAATTCCAAGACCCTGGGATCATGACCTGAGCCAAAGGCAGATACTTAACCAAATGAGCCACTTGGGAGCTCCCACTTCAAATTAATCTAATAGGGGATTTCTAATGGATGAGGTAACAGATCAAACAAGATAAGCCATTTTTGGTAGTTGCTATAACTATTTGATATATATATGTGAGTTTATCACAATATTTTTCCATTTTAGAATATGTATGAGGTTGTTCATAATAAAATCTTTTTATTTATAAAGGTTTTAAAAATTTATTTATTTTAGTGAAAGAAGGAGAGAGAGAGTGTGTGCAGGGGGAGGTGCAGAGCAGGAGGGAGAGAGAGAAAGAGTCTCAAACAGATTCTTGTGCTGAGTGCAAGCCTGATAAAGAGCTCAATTTCAGGACTCTGAGATCATGACCTGAGCCAAAACCAAGAGGCAAATAAATGCTTAACAGACTGAGCTATGCAGGTGTCCCAAAGACTTTTATTTCTAAAGATCAATCCTTATATTTACTATTATTTTGTCTACTCATACATTGGGAATTTCTTTGGTCAGAGTTTGATACTAAATTATCTGTTTTTGTTGGTCTGAAATTTTTTTTACCCTCAATCTAAAGTTAATTTTGCTTTTTTTGATAACAGTACATGGAAAGGAGAAATGAGAGGGAAATTATCTGCCTATCTCTTTACCATCTCCAATGTGCACTAAATAAAGCTCATTTCTGTGAGGGTTAACTCCTCCCTTCCTTTTGGATTATATCATCTGGCAACTACTAAGCAAGATCCTTACTCTAAACTGTAGCATTCTGCTCAAGTCAAAAGCAGATTAGTTAATTGTTTATTGTTTATCTACCCTCCTAGAATGTAAATTCTATGAGAAGGGATTTTTTTTTTTTTGCCTTTCTCTAAAACATACCCCTACAAATTAAAACAAAGCTTGCTATACTGTGAACTAAAAAAAAAAAAAAAAAAAAAAAAAAAAAAATTGAACCTGAAGATGAATGAATACACTTTGTTATATAGTGGGAAAATTTCACCCAAAGCCATTTAAATACAATGAGATTTAAATAAATCTCTTTAATGATAGCAAAATCAAACTTATGTTTTTATTTTTTCCTGGGTAACTGAAAAAATATGGAAAAAAAGCACCCAAGGCTATTTCTAATTAAATATTATTGTTAGATAAATAATGTTAATATTATCACTCGAGATTTCCTAGTACTTGAGTTATTTTCTTTAAAAGAAATAAGAAACTGTAGAGTTATTTTTAAAATTTTAAAATTAGCAAGAGTAATATGGTCTATGCCAGACATTTTGGATGAAATACCATTGCAAATTCATGCCTGATTTAGTGAGTGAAGAATGCCATTTTCTCCAGCATCACTATGATTCGTGAACCGTGGAAAAATAACAAAAATAGCTTTGGAGAGGACCACAAAGGAATTTTATCTTTATCATAAGTTTGATAGGAATATTTAAGTCCCAGACATGTGGTAATGCTTAGGGGGTAGGGGGGATTCATTTAAGGTTTTAATGATTTCCATAAAGAGAAATGCTTAGAATATTTTTAGGGAAAATGAATTTCTGGCACTCTATCAGAGTTTTAAATTCTGGCAACTGAGATTGGTTTGCTTTATATTACTCAAAATACATTTCCCGAAAATTATTAGTATTTTGATAATTTTCTTGATGCCTCTGAAAAAAGGAGGGCAAAAGACAACTAGTTCTTGTCAAAAAAACAAAAACAAAAACAAAACAAAACAAAAAACAACAAAACAAAACAACAAACAAAGAAACCCAACACAAGATAGTTGTGAGATAGTGCTACATTGTTTCTTAAAATAGAATTTAAGCTTTTTGACACCTTATCTTTATAATTATTTGCTATAATTAGTTTTGATAATTTTGAACCTAATCATTGAATAAGTGATGGTTGTATTGTCAATTGTAAACAACCTAAAAACCTCATCAACCACGCTGCAGTCAATTAAACTGTTGTGCATAAATGCAGCAAGACCTTCCCATGCTTTATCCTCAGACTATTCATGAGCCTAATAGACCGTGCTATTTCAATGCAAAATGCAGTCAGCTCTTTATTATCCTCACTAATGGTGCAGATAATCCAAAGTGTTAGATAATCCCCAAACCATTTATTGTGGCATAGAAATAGACCTTTTAAGGTTAAAAAAATCCTTTTTAAAATTGGGTCTGATTTATCCTTTGAGAGTTAGACACATCTGAGACCTTTCTGTCCTTGCATACAGCAGACAGGGCTGAAGGTTCTCCTAGCCCTCTATTAATACTACAACTTTTAGTCCATATTTTTATTCAATGAGGCATTATTTTGCAACACTTTCATGGATTGACGGATTGATTGATTTTACTTAGTTTCTAAATAAGAGACAGGTATACTTTTTTTTTTTCATAAAAGTAATAGATTCAAATTTCTTCTAAGACCTGTCATTCTGCCCTTGCACCAAATAACTCTCAAAACATTTGAACTGTGGTTTAAAAAAATATTACCTTCATTCTATCAGTCTTCTATAGTACTCTACTCTGTTATAATATATAATATATAATATTTACAGTCTTCTATAGTACTCTACTCTGAGTTATATTATATATATAATATAATATAATATAATATAATATTTCCCTTTACCTAATTGGCACCCAGCAAATGTGCATTATTTTATTTAGAAATTGAACAGCAAGATATGTATTCATTATAAGAATCCCTCCTTTACAAAACCATGCTTGAGAAGGGCACTACAAATTCTTTTATAAGGAAAGTTAACTGAGAAAACTAGGGCGCAAAGATATGAATTAACTTGCTAAAGGTCAAGAAAAGAAATAGTAGGTGCATTTTTTATATGCTTTAAGTTTTACTTAAAACAGATGAATGCAAGAATATTCTACATGTCACAAAATCCCACAGTATTTCTACTTGAGTTTGAATTTAATTTAATTCTAGGTTCTTCCTTCTCCTGTGTGTTCTTCCACCCTAAGAATAGTAAATTCTGGCTGAAAATTTGCATGGCATTTTTTAGCATTAGTTTGTTTCCTGAACAGAAACTCATGGACTATAGCTGAAGATTGTTTCAGAAGTGTACTTGATAGCTGAGGTATATTAGCTGGGGATTTCAAATTAATTATGGGAAATCATAGTAAAAAAAAAAATTAATTGTTTACTAGAGACCATTTATTTCTCATTTTGCTTCCCTGTGACCACAGAAAAATCTGTATTGAAAATTACATTTTCCATTCAATCATACATAAAGTGTTATGCCCAGTTGAGTGCTTATTCTATAATCAGAGAGAGCAATTAGAAATTGGTGTCCATAATTACTCAATTTAATATTTATCGCATACCAATGTTTTAAAAAGGGAGCTCCATCTGGAACACTGTTAAAATGAGGCTTAGGATATTTAAAATGATCTCATGCTGTAGAAAAGGTACACTGACATTTAGGAAACTCATTAATATTAACTAATAGTAATGTTTTAATCATGAACAATATGCACAAGAAATAAAATTTACTATTTACTAAGAATTTTATTATTCCTTGATTTTATAACAAACTCAATCCCAAATAAAACCATAAACACAATTTTTAATTGTAAAGAAACAATATTTTAAACTACTCACTGAGCAACTTTTAGAAACTAGCTACTGTCCTCATCACACTGGCAAACATCTTCATCTGTTCTCTTTTTATAAAAGGAGTTTTCATTTTCTAAATATGGTAGAAAAATGGAAACATATCTCTTTAAAACACTCCCTACCACCATCTTATGGTCGAGCAGGTGGTATCATTCATTTTCAGATACTATTAGATGAACAATATGAAATCATCAGCATTTGGCCATTTTTTACCTAATGAAGCTTGAAAGTTTAGCCTAGGTGAGAATGTGGTCCTTTTAAGACTTTGAAGACTATATGTAAGATTATTACTAAGAATGAAAGTCATTAATAATAACATCACTTATTGCAAATTAACCAAATTCTGGGAATTTTTTATAATAACTATCTCTCTTCATTTACAACTATCTTAGTGGGTAAACATTATTATTGTCCCTAGTCTACTGATAAGAGAAATGATTTTCAGAGAGTTAACTTGACTTAGATTATAAGCTATAAACAAGAGACAGTGTAAGGGCTTTCAACTCATGCTTTTTTTTTTTTTCTTTTGTGATACAGATACATTTTCTATTATTTTTTCTGTAAATGAGAAGCCATGTTTCATAGTGATGTTAACCTAATCTTATTTTATATGCAAAATGGAGGGGAAAAAATTCTCTCTGGGACATGGACATATCTAGTAATTTTCTCTTCTCTGGAAGATTCAGAATTTAATATGTACATCCTCTTTGTTATGTAAATTCTGTCTCCCTTCTATTTAAGGTGCCAGAAAAAACAGGTGGGAATTAGCAGGCACCTAAGACTAGGATTGAGAAAAGTGAACTTCATTATTTTGCTGAGAGAGATGGGATGAACGGCTGAGAGCATCAGAAATAAGAGGAGTATTGTCTATTCAAAAATAATAGGAGGGGTTCCTGGGTAGCTCAGTCCATAAGCATCTGCCTTTGGGTCAGGGCATGATCCCAGAGTCCTCAATCATGCCCCTCCAGCCCTGCTTCGGGCTCCCTACTTGGCCAGAAGCCTGCTTCTCCCTCTTCCACTTCCCCTGCTTGTGTTCCCTCTCTCGCATGCTCTCTCTCTGTCAAATAAATAAATAGCTAAAATCTTTAAAAAAAAAAAAAAAAGAAAGAAAAAGGATAGGAGAAGGGAAACTGGAGGTAGGGGGAAACATTCATAAGGGACATGCCTCCACAGGCCTAGAAAACATTCAGGCCACTCCTAAAGGCCCAAGGTAAGTAAATGCCTTTGTATGGTAGAACGGAGCCCTGGGACCAAAGATTGATTAAATTTTTAAAGAAAAGTAATGCTTTAAATTTTATCTAGATACTCTGTCAGTCCTGTTCAAGGAAAAAGGTTGAGGTAGTATTCTAAACATTAATGGGGTTAACCATACTTGATTATCATTTAACACATCTAACCTACATCTGTATTTCAGGCTAGCTGGGGACAAAGAGTGTCTACTACAGTACTGATATTACTTGTAAGAAGATGTGTAAAAATAATCTCTCCTTAGAAGACAGCTAGGAGAAAAGGCAATTGAGAAGAAAGAGGATTAACCTAAAGCTATTTGCTCCCAGGATTTTACTTACTCCTGCTTTCTCTCATATTACTAATTCTCTTGACAGCCCAACTTTCAGGTAGTGTTATGTTAATTTGCTTTTTCTATCCACTCACCTCCCACTCACTGAACTTTACAATTTAGCTACTATACCTATTACAACTCCCAAAAATGCTCTTGCAAGTTAACAATTTTTATTTATTTGTTTTTTGTTTTGTTTTGTTTTGTTTTTACTAAATCCAATGTATGCTTCAGTTGTTATCTTTCTTAAAGTCTCAATCGTATTAGCAACTTTCTTTCCTTCTTGTAATATTCTCTTACCCAGGTTTGATAATAACTAAGATTTAATGGTTCACTTGACATTTCTCTAGGAGTTCCTTCTTTCTATCTTTCATGGCTTTCTCTCATCCTTTCCTTTTCTCTTTTGATTGAGAATCTCAGCAAAAGTCACGTAAACCTATGATTTTGTGTACTGAAATCATCGATTACTTCTTACAAGTAATATCAATTACTTCTTACAAGTAATCAATTACTTCTTACAAGTAATATCAAGATGTGTACATCTTGACTACACATTTCCAGCTAAACATAATAAACATCTTAACTTTGATGCCTAGTACTGATGAGGGAGCAGAAGGCTGGCTGAAGACAAAGCAAAAGCTGGCACCTTGCACCCCCTCTCCATCTGCTTCCCCACGGTAATATGTGTAACATTCCTCAGGCACCCCTGACCGCCATAAAGGAGAAACAAATAGTTAACTTGCAGAGATCACAATCCTGCAAAATAGGAATCTCCCAACTATCTTGATGTTAATGGCTTGCTAAAAGACAACATTGGTCTTCCCGGCACCTTGTAGGCCCTCTTTAGCATATGAAAACTCCCTTGAAACCTCCCTTTCCCTCACCTTCCCCCAACCAGGGTACATAACCTGCCATCCCTCACAACCCGGGGCAGCTGCTTTCCTGCCCACGGGTCCTGTCCCTGTGCTTTAATAAACCACCATTTTGCACCAAAGATGTCTCAAGAATTCTTTCTTGGTCATCGGCTCTGGACCTCAGCCCACCGAACCTCACCTAGGTTCTAGAACTTCATCAGTACCACCTTAAAGTTTATCTAAAAGAAAACTCATTATCTTCTCCAACAAATCTACTCCTCCCAAAGTGTTTTTTTAGCTGACTAATTTTTTTTTAATTTTTTATTTTTTATAAACATATATTTTTATCCCTAGGGGTACAAGTCTGTGAATCGCCAGGTTTACATACTTCACAGCACTCACCATAGCACATACCCTCCCCAATTAGCTGACTAATATTAATCCCACCCATCTAAATTGAAAACAAAACAAAAAAAAACACAAAATGCTAAGGGCAATTTTGACTTCTACTTCTCCTTCTATTCCTTTTAACCAAGCTCTCTGCATTTTTTTTTCTTTTTTAAAGATTTTATTTATTTGTCAGAAAGAGAGAGAGAGAGCGAGCGAGCACAAGAAAGGGAGTGGCGGGCAGAGGAAGAAGCAGACTCCCCACTGAACAAGGAGCCCAGTGCATGGAAGACTAGATCTCAGGACCCTGGGATCATGACCTGAGCAGAAAGCAGATACTTAACTGACTGAAACACCCAAGCATCCCACTCTATGCATTTCTTTTGCTAAATGGTTCTCCAGTTTTCAATAACTCTACTAGTTCAGATAACTGTCATTTTTCATTTGAATTATGTCATCAGTCTCCCTCCAATGCAATCTTTCCCCCTTCAATTCAGATTCTATACTGTGTACAGAACGATGCTCCCAAAAACATACATTTGATTGGATCGCTCTTTTTTTAAAAAAAGTCATTCACTGGCTCCCCATCACTCATCTGCGATATCCAAATATGGCACCATCTGGCTCCTATTCACCTTTCTACTTTCATCTCTCATTATCATCCAATCTTCCATATTTAAAATCTATCAGTTACTCAAACATGCCACTGTTTCATTCTGGTTTAGGGTATATGATGTATCCTCTTTTTAGAATACTTCTCCACTTTCTCTGAACTCAGTGATGACCTCTGTTTGTAGTGCATTTATTACATCATTTAGGTATCACTTATTCTCAGGTAGAATCCAAAATCTTGGTCTAGTTTAGATCAAATATAGCCTAGGTTTACAGGGCCCTCCAATGGTACTTTTTTATACCCATTACACCATATTTTAGCGGTCTCTTTTTCCCTCTATTCAATTCTTTTTTTTTTTTTAATTTTATTTATTTATTCGACAGAGATCACAAGTAGTCAGAGAGGCAGGCTGAAATAGAGAGGGGAAACAGGCTCCCTGCAGAGCAGAGAGCCCGATGTGGGGCTCGATCCCAGGATCTCGAGATCATGACCTGAGCTGAAGGCAGAGGCTTTAACCCACTGAGCCACCCAGGCGCCCCACCCTCTATTCAATTCTAAGGAAACATCCATAGGGAATGAAATTTTTTTTATTTTTCATTTTTGTACCTAATCTTAGTCTAAGTGCCAGAACATGGCGAGTATTCAATAAATATATGCTGAGTGAGTAACTGACTGATATTAATAGTTTCTGAAGATTTATGAAAGCAGCATCAGGGAATTTACTTTCTGGGAAAATATAGTATTTAGTATTTGAAAAGATAGTATTTATCTCTGTTAAAGATAATTAAACGCTTTAGTTTTCTTTTTTAGGAAGTACAATAAAATTCCATGTCGCTAAATTCCATGCTTAGCTTTGTTTGTGGTATCCAGAACATCAAGCCCATCAATGAGCATAGATTGAGTCAGATTTAAGAAATGCAAAATAAATAAATGAGTAAATAAGTCATATAAACTAAATAAATAAAATTTTTAAAATGTGTCAATTTTCCCTGGATATCTAAAGAAGTACCCCACTAAGACTAAGATATTATGAAGTTGGCAATCTGCTTCACTGTATAATTTCCAGGGAACTAAATGAATGAAGCCCCAATCATTGTAAGATGATCTTAAGGACTGGACTTCAAAATGCAAAGTTGAGAAAAATAATTTTTAAGATTTATGGTTAATATTATATTTTTATAGTAGTATCTTTGAATGTCCATTAAGTTTATAAACACATTAAATATGGCTAGTCTATACAAAACTTTTCTACTACATGTGTAAACAAAAATACAGATGAGTTTTTTAAAAAGGACACAATAATTTTTGAGATGGATCAGCAGCTGTTAAAAGTACTTAAAGACACACACACATATACACACACATAGATATATATTGATCACACACATAGCCTCCAAATCTTCATGTAAATGGTAGTAAAGTTATGATTCAAACCGGGAAGAGTCAAGATACTAAAATATAGCAGGCACCTGCGTGCCTCAGTCAGTTGAGTGTCAGACTCCTGATTTCAGCTCAGGCCATGATCTCAGGGTTTTGAGACTGAGCCTGTGAAGACTGACTGTGAAGCCTGCTTAAGATTCTCTCTTCCTCGGGGCACCTGAGTGTCTCAGTGGGTTAAACCTATGACTTTGGCTCAGGTCATGATCTCAGTGTCCTGGGATGGAGCCCCGCATCAGGCTCTCTGCTCAGTGGGGAGCCTGCTTCCTCCTAATCTCTCTCTCTGCCTGCCTCTCCGCCTACTTGTGATCTCTCTGTGTCAAATAAATAAATAAAATCTTTTAAAGATTCTCTCTTCCTCTCCCATTGCCCCACCTCACCCTCTGTTCACCTGTTGTGCCTGCACTATCTTAAAAAAAAAATTCAAAGACAGATCATAATTTATACCAGTGAGTTTTTACTTCATTCCCCAGCTCCATCTGAAATTCCCCCAGAGGAAATTAAGTCCACGTCTAGTAACAAGTAACCCTGAGGAAACCTAAAATTCTCTATTACCATGCCAAAGGAGATTCCACAAAACCAGAGAAGTGTGGACAAATCCTTCACAACAATATAACATGCAACACTGTGTACACAGGGAAACAAATCTATTTAAAATTGTATTATGCAACTACAGTATATCTACTCAAAATGAAAGTGATTTTTTTCATGACTTGCTCACTGTAGATGTTATTTCCTTCAGCAACATGTTTAGTAATACATTTGTGATTATTACAAATAAGTAAAAATATGTGTACAGCTATCACAATAAAATCACTGGAAAAAATTGCTCAACTATTTTTTTTAGAGTAGAAAGCAATATAGATTTATTTTTTAAAAAAGGCATTGTTCCAGTAAAGACAAAGTTTTAAAAAATTATAGATGTCTTTTTCCCACCTCACTTAATCATATTAGCAATCTAAGTAAAACCTTCTAAATGCTTTCTGAAGTTATTGATTCCTTTTATAAAAATCTATCTGAACTATATCATAGAGTCATTAGCAGGTAATGTTATGCCTCACAAATTATGTACTGACAGAATTTACTGGTGAGGTAAGAGAATCAGGACTCATTGTCCATTCACTCAACTAATTGTTGCTACTGTGTGCATTTTAGTGCATGCAGTTTGTGCAAAACAGTTTTTAATGAGGCCATTAGTCTTTTTCTTATATTGTCTCCCCAATTCCCTTCTATATTCTTTAAAACCCTAATCAGCAAAATCATTTACAAAACCGCTTTATAAAGTGAAACAGTTAACTCTAATGTGGTATCAATGGACTTAAGCATTACACCTTTAATATGTGTATATTGTACTACTCAATGGGAGTCAAGTCCATATATTTATTCAGTAAATAATAATAATGGCCTTAATAAGGTATTATGCATATTTGATGAGTTTTTAATGTAAAGCATATTTCCTACTATAGAAAATATACTAAAAGCCATCTTTCAACTCTAGTAATTATCTTCCCTAGAATCTTAAGAGCAGGAGCTTCCAAATGAATGCTAATGAATTATACATCAATTAATTCTTTAAGAGTATCCCATACATCCAAAACAGTTAATATTGAATATGAAATAGACATGCAAATTAACTGTGGTAAGGTATTAAAAGTATATAAATGTTGGCTAAAATGGTTAACTATTCCCAATGAAAAAGGATAACTGCAATTCAACAGAATTAAACTTCAGACCCAAGGGTAACAAAAATATAGATCAAAATAGGATGGTCTTCACTAAAACCTTCTGAGAAAACATTGTTTTATGGGATGACACTATACAAATAGTATTTCTAGGGCCTAATGCTGTTATCAACAAAATAGCAAAAGTCCAAAGCCAATGCAAAGTCTACATGGACACTTTATATTTTAAATAACATAAAATGCTTATAATCTTGGGTATTATGGCTTCATTTCAATAATATTAAAACTTCAATTTGGTTTAAAATATTCCAGTGGGAAAACTTCTATGAATATTTAAGTATTCATTACATATGTTGACTCTAAATTCCTTCTCTACACACT